>NC_049981.1:457440-496318 GCF_000003815.2 Branchiostoma floridae | reverse complement strand
CACACACACACATACACTCACACACACACACATAGTTTACACACACACACGCACACACACACACACCTATACACACACACACACAGTTTACATACACACACACGCACACTCACACTTACACACACACTCTCTCTCACACTCACACACACACTTTCACTCAAACAGACACACACACACTCATATATACATGTATATGTATAGGGACAGACTTAGAGAGAGAAGTCTAAACCGAGAGTATAGCAATTTGCTGCATTGATTATATACCTAATTTTGTCACCTGATTCAAATCAACTTGATTCCCTCTATCACCTCAATCCGTGTTCCACTTCCCAATGATCCAATATGGTAAACCTAACATTTAGCCCAGTTCCGGAGCAGGAAACCCATCAATCATAGATCGAACGATGGCGTGTGCTCAGTTAATGATCAGCAATCTGGCCTCAGCATTACAAGGTTTGAATTAAAAACCGACTGGCCTGTCAAAGTTCTGATTCCTGATATACGTATCTCTCTTCATGTCATGTATTGGTACTGTATAGGGGATGTAGTCTTCTGGCGTGGGCATTATACGCGTTCTAGCATCAGTTGTATTGGAATCAAACATTGACAAATTGAAGAAACCACCAATTCCTGAAATATGTTTGTTAATCATTTGGTTTTATTAATGAGAAACTTAAAATGCCTGCAGGCCGCCTTAAATTGGGGTCAGGTGGGAAGAGGTGAGGGTCAGATGAAACATAACAAAGATAGAGCTTACCTGATCAAATTCGTAATTAATCCATAGATGTATGGCGTCAAAATATATATCCTTATACATGTACATACTTAGTATGACAAAAGCGTAGTAAAATTGGAACTTTGTGTATAGTCTTCGTTCGTTAATTCGGTTAAGAGATCTGATAACACGTGCAATCTGATGCGATTGATAATATTTTAACGGAGATACATAATAGACCTAAACCATGTTACAGATTTTTTTTTCTTTTTTGTTCAGTAAAATAGCCATACATACGGCTTAATCTAGCCAGGTAGCCATAAAATCTGAATCTCATGGTACAGTCAAACCTGTCTATAGTGACCACTCAAGGGACCGGACAAATGTGGCCATCATAGACAGGTGGCCTCTGTATAGAGGTTGCAACTTGTAGATAAAATACCCAAGGGACCGACAAAAAGTGGCCACTATGGGCAGGTGGCCCCTCTGTAGAGGTGGCCCCTAATACAGGTTTGACTGTATTTCAACGGTGCTGGGAATATTGCAGGCAAATAAGTGTAAATGGGGAATCTTTACGGGATTCGTCTCAGGACTTGTTATTGTTATTGTGTGGGCCGAATATTCACTCTTTGCAGCCAGGTGCTGAATTGCGAGGAGCTTACAATATGCGAGGCTAAATCACAAGACTCTAGAGCGAGCTGCCATTCGGCGCCACTCAGGCGACCTCAATACGACAGTAATTGCCCAAGGTGCGCCCAAGGTACTGTAGGTTTTGAACCACTCACACCGCACCATCGCACGTGTGGCGGGTTCTTTTGACGTGTCTGGGGTATGGCTCTCCCCAGACACGGGACCTCCATCTAACGTCCTATCCGACGGCCCTAGCAGGAGCTAACTACTCATATTCACCTGAGCAAAGTGAGGAAAGTCGTGTAAAGTGCCTTTCCCATGGCCAAGGGCACAAGATCGGCAACACTGCAGGCGGATTCGAACCCAGACACACCTCTCTGTCACGGGCCGAACACAGCCCCGCTGCGCTACGCTGTCCCACCTATAGAATGCCGACTGGAAAGTTTTTTCAAGACTGCCATAAAGAAGCCAGCTTATTAGTATGATATGAGCTGGCACAACACCCCTAAGCCGACATGTTGAGAACGGTTACCCGGCTAGGGTAGATCCTATACGAGTAAACTTTGCTTGCTCGCCCAAGGTTTGCACATTTAAAGGGCATTCACTGCTTTCACACTAAAATATGGCTTGCTATTGGCGGTCATAAGTGCACCATGATATGTACTGAACCTAATCTTTAGAGTGAGTCTGTCAGAAAACATTGCGGTAAAGGACTTTATGTCTGGTTGCTGGGTACTACATCTGTCTATTCCGATATTTTGTAGTTTATTAGTTAGGTTTGACATGCAATATACCCGTGCAACAAGCTAGAGGCTATCGGTACATGTATCATCAAAAGGAGAGGGTTCACATGTGAGTTGGAATTATATGGCTCGCATATAGGCGATTCTTTATAGCTATACATGTTGCATGTTTTGTACGAATGACGGAGTGGTTGGGTGAGTGTACGAGAGGTCGACACGTTTCTGACTAGACGCTGTGTCCTTGGGAAAGACTGTATAAGGTCATAAGTATAGTTGTAAAGGGTGTGCATGAAAATATATGTTTAAAGGTAACATACATTCTCATAATTCCACCAGGTGCCATTTTACGACCACCTCAAAAACGTTGCTATAGAGGCCTACTCAAGATTGTCTTCAACACCTAAATATCTGAATTGTATTACATTTAATATTAAGATATTTAACATTCGGTGTTCAAGACAATATTGGGAAAACCTCTATACTAACGTTTTTTGAGGTGGCGGTATTATGGCACCCGATGGAATTATGATAGTCATATATATATCAACGTTATTAAATTTTGCAAAAAGCCTGACGTTTCAGGTTGCATCTACTTACTCTAGATCTTGTTCACTTGTATTTGTAGACAACCTTTATCCGTTTTCTTTAAAAACGGTATTTTGATAGGGATAACTAGTCGGCGGTCGGTGGTTTCAAACTGCAATATTTTGAAAATATCCCAATTTGTAACCACTATCCGTCGATTTGATATCCCCAAATACCCATTTTTGAAACATACAACGGATATATGTTATTTCGCGAATAAAAGTAAACTAGCGTTACCCTTTCGTTGGTTTCTGAAGAAAATCTATAGTTCACAAGGTTAATAATGCTGAAAGTCCTAATTGTTTTTAAAAATCCATATCTTGATATCCCTCTTTCCTCAACGTATCTTCTTAGTCAAATTTTAGACAGAAATAGCTATGTTATAGTCGTCGCTGTTACGTAATAACTATTCAAAATGTGTTGTAGCGAGTTTGTGCAATCTGCGGGCCAAATCCGGACCTAATGCTCCAATCATTGGACCGGAAATAAACGACATTAAAGGCTTTCAGCTTATAAAAAGTGTCTTGATTGGCTGCCAATCAATATCCTGACCATGAACAGCCAATAACAGTTTAGATAACACTCGAAGAAGAGGGAGGGATACCAAAACATAACATACCCCATCAATTCGTAAAGTTCACAAGACTTTAGTTATTAAATAATTGTTTTTCTCAATTCTATTGAAACGCAAGTGAATTGCTAACACACTGTAAGTTTAACTGCACTCATTTCTTTTAACAACGACGTTGTCCATTATATTCCATTATACTCTACACACACACACACCCTTCTAAATCATCTAACGCACCATCCCCATTAAACGAAACTTCTACATTCTAATTTGAGAGACATCTATTCTCTTTTATGTAATGTATTATCCCCCGGAGGCAAATTATCAGATATAATTCCTTTAATGTATTCAGGACATCCGTCTTCTCAATCATCTAAAGAATTAATATCCTTTAAGCGATTTTTCATATCTAATTGCCGTCTAATAGTATATATCCTATTCTCAATCATTTAACGAATCAATTTTTCAGACTATTTTTCAATCATCCAATGTATCATCTCAAACCCCTTATAGCCCCTATCCTTAATACTATATTAGTATATACATAATATATATTATTATATTTCAGCCATACCATAGGTATGGTGAAATATTTTGTATTCGTAATTATATTTCAGCCATACATAGTATGGTGAAATATATTGTATTCGTAATGTTTCTTTCTTTCTCCTGTCAAATCTTCAAAGTGATTCATCTCCGCCGTTCCTGGACCGAATGACCTGAAATTCGGCACAGGGGTACAGTGGGCCAATACCTTGATGCTTTTTGTTCATTTTTTTCATATCTGCCCTTAAAATGATTTTATTAAGGTTTTTTGGTCATCTTAAGACCAAAACTGTATATTTTGGCCCCCTGTACCCTGGTATTATAACCGAATGAGCTGAAATTTGGCACAGCTGTGCCTTGATAATTCATCCATATAAATTCAATATCACTTTTGGTGTACAGTATAACGAAATGCTTATTTTTGCGATTTTTTGGTCATTTTTTGACCAAAAAAGGACACTTTTGGCTCCTGTACCCTGGTTTTAGAACCGGATGACCTGAAATTTAGTATAGGAGTGCCCTAGACACATGCGCACATGGATTCATTAAAACTTGAGGCATACAGTACAACAAAATGCTTAATTTTGCGATTATTTGGCCATTTTATGACCAAAAACGTACACTTTTGGCCCCTGTGCCCTAGTTTTAAAACCAAATGACCTAAATTTTGGTCAAAGGGTGCACTAGATATTTATTCAAATGACACATGTATAATTTTTGGCATAAGCCATTTCAAAATGATATATTTGGGGATTTTTTTGTCATTTTTCAATAGCCAGAGGGGTCAATGACCTTAAGGTCGTTGATCCCCCCACCTGCAGATTGTACCTACTGGCATGTATGTCTATTTATAATTCAATCTAATTAGATAGGTAAGATCACTTAGCCTGAATCTATATCCTAAAGAGGTGTGGGGGGTGGCAGCCAATCAGCGAGCCCGGTGTTATCTGGAAGAGTCCATTCTTTAATACACGGATGGGTTTATTTTTTTAAAAATTCATCATTGGACTGGTGAAGTCTTTCAGTGGGTGTATTTTTGGACTGGTCTATTTTGCAATTTTACAGAAGGTGTGCTGGAAGAGTCTATTCTCGTACGGAGGGGGGATTTTTAAAATTCATTTTTGGACTTTGGTGACTACTAGTTTGTCAAAGTCTTTCAGTATGGTTATTTTTGGACTGGACTAATTTGCAATTTTACATGGGTGTGCTGGAAGAGTCCATTCTTGCATGGAGGGGGGCTTTTTTAAAAATCCATTTTTTTGGACTTTAGTGATTATGTCAAAGTCCTATTTTAGCGGATGTATTTTTGGACTGCTCTACTTTACATGGAAGAGTCCATTTTTGCACACGGAAGGGGGATTTTTTCAAATTCACTTTTGGACGGGTGATGATTCAAAATTCAATTTTTAGTGGAAGTGTTTTTAGACTGGTCTATTATACCTTTTCATACACTGGGACCTTTTTTGCTAAATTCAATTTTGGATTTGCTTTCTTATTCAAAAGGCCAAGGTTTCAGTGGGAGTATTTCTGGACTGGTCTATTGTGCAAATTCACATTTTTGGGTTAAACCGTCATTAGTAACAGTGATTTTTTAAATGGGGGATTTTGAAATAGTCTATTGTTGCATGGGGAGGGAGATGGCTGAAATATGCTGTATTTGCTCTCAAGCAAATGTCGGCCTTTCTAGTGTTTCTTCTTTCTTTCTCCTGTCAAATCTTCAGAACACGGTATCTCCGTTGTTCCTCAACCGAATGACTTGAAATTTGGCACAAGGGTAGAGTGGGCCAATACCCTCGGGCGTTTTTTTCATTTTTTCCATATCTGTCTCTTAAATGATTTTATTAAGGTTTTTTGGTCATCTTAAGACCAAAACTGTATATTTGGGCCCCCTGTACCCTGGTATTATAACCGAATGAGCTGAAATTTGGCACAGATGTGCCTTGATAAGTCCCCCATATAGATTCAATATCAGTTTTGGTGTACAGTACAACAAAATGCTTATTTTTGCGATTTTTTGACCAATTTTTTACCAAAAAAGGACACTTTTGGCCCCTGTACCCTGGTATTACAACCAAATGAGCTGAAATTTGACAGAGATGTGCCTTGATAATGCCCCCATATAAATTTAAGAACACTTTTGGTGTACAGTACAACAAAATGCTTATTTTTGCGATTTTTTGACCAATTTTTGACCAAAAAAGGACACTTTTGGCTCCTGTACCTTGGTATTGCAACCGAATGAGCTGAAATTTGACACAGATGTGCCTTGATAATCCCTTCATATAAATTCAATAACACTTTTGGTGTACAGTGCAACAAAATGCTTATTTTTGCGATTTTTGGCCAATTTTTGACCAAAAAAGGACACTTTTGGCTCCTGTACCCTGGTATTACAATTAAATGACCTGAAATTTGGTATAGATAGGCATTAGATACTTGGTAACAAGATTCAAGTAAAATTTTTGACATAAACAACTTTAAAATGATTAATTTTGGCACTTTTCTGAGGGGAAATTTGTTTTCTTTTGGCCTCCTGACGTGACCTTCCGTGACCCCGCACAGAGCCACACCTGTGCGCGTCAGCCGGAAAGTTAATTGAATCAAAGACCTAGCCAATCAGCGAAGAGGAGGCCAAAGGCTAATTAATATTCATAAGCGGGCCCTCATGATCCCGTATATAGCAGTGTTCCCGCCAGGGGGAGCAAAGCCCGCCTAAGGCTCTCGCATTTTAGACTATTCAGAAGGCTTTATATTGTATCAGTTCTTAGGGGCATATCTATGATAATCGCAGCAGCCACTTAACTTCTCTTCAGGAGTTTAGCGTAACACTGTTTCAGGTCAAACCGTCAAAGGCAACTAAAAACAAACTTTAACGTTACTGAGTTCAACAGTACTTATAACTTGTTATCCGAAGTTGAAACGCTAGCGATGGTATTTTCGCTGCGCTGTTAGCTCCGTGCGACTGTTGTTGACGGTCTTATAACGGTATATTTTGCACCCCTGTACCCTGGTATGAGTAACATTTGGTATAGATAGGCATAATATAGTTGGTAAAATGATCCAAGTAAAATTTTTGGCATAAAGTACTGTAAAAGGCTTAATTACAGCACTTTTTTAAGGGGAAATTGGTTTTCTTTCGTTCTCCATGCCGTGACCTTTCGGACGTTCACCCCACAGAGCCGACATCTGCACCTGCGTCTAGCCGGCAGGAAGAGTTAATTCAATTAATGGTTCAGCCAATCAGCGAAGAGGAAAGCGAAGGCTAATTAATATTCATAAGCGGGACCACACAATACGTTAACTTGAAGACTCAGGCCGTACAGACTTCTCGCCAGGATTTTTTCAAAGCGTCGGACAGGGGTCCGGGGGCCGCCGAATGTCCCTGGCGGGGTCCAGGGGCAGGGCCACTGTGGGGGGGACCCAGGTGGGCGAAGCCCCCCCGGAAGCTCTTGCATTTTAGGCTATTGAGAAGGCTTCTTTTATCAGTTTTTTTAGGGCCATATCTACGATAATCGTAGCAGTCACTTACTTCTCTTCAGCAGTTTGACTTTAAAATATTTCGGGTCAAAGCTTCAAAGACAACTAAAACCTCATAAACAACAAACTTTACTTAGCTCAACAGTATACAAAAATATTGTACGGGTTGCCATCCTTAGTTGAAGCGCTTATTTATAGCGCTAGTATCTTCGCTGCGCCGTTAGCCGCCGTGCGACTTTTGTTGACGGTCTGATATCCCTACGTCGCCGCCTCGCTGATATTCCCACGGACATGTTTCCAAAAAAATACCCAGCAAAAAACGCTGTTCTGCTTCAAATTCTATTCTATAAAACTCAGTGTTACAGTCTAAATATTTTGTAGAAGCACCGCTGTAGGAAAGAAGGTCCAAGCAATGTAAAACATCACGTAGCATGAAGTTCGCTGTCAACTGGCACACAGCACATGACTGTTTGAAACTCTAAGTCTAATCAACAGCCGTGTTTGATTGATAGCCGGCGGTCCTATGATGAAGTCGGCGAAAGGTGCGTTAGTTAGAAAATCTGCGTTTAGTTTTGATACGTAATTATAAGTTAGACAGTGGCGAGAATGATTATTTTCTCATCAATATTTCTCTTCAGAATTATTTGAACTTAATTTTACATCTAAACAATTTGCTTACCTGTGCAACGTTTATATGATTAATGATCAGTGTACTGAAATCATGTGTAACGTATGGCTCCTAGTCAATAGATCAGCATTTTCTCTATAGTGACCACCTGTCTATAGTGGCCACATTTCCTAGTGCTGTTGTTGTTTGGCATAAACTTTGAACATTTAAATTGTAAGTAACTTTAAACTGCCAGAGTTTCAGCCCAATAAAACACTCTCAGCGCCAGGGTATGAACAGACTGACCAGACAGACGAAAATAAATCCTCGAACAAGGTTCAATCGTATCTTCCGGGTCTGGCAGGAAGTTGTTAAACTAAAATAAGAATAGGCTCGATGGTTGATTGCATACAAAGTAAAACAGTTTAACAGTTTTACAGCTTGAAGAAAACAAACGCTCCTACAGTACCTGCACCTGCTTGATAATTATTAAATCGTATGCCCTACTTGAATAAAAAAAGTTCATTGCAATAATAAATGTACCCACATCACAAGGAGCTAATACTTTTTTAAACTTACACCTAGTTATCGTACTGAAAATTGTTAATGACATTACATGAAGTCATTCAACAATTTTCAGTCATGATGAAAATTTTCTGAATGGAAGGTGTGATTATTGTCATTTTCTGAAAAATAGAAGCAAGCTCTGTTTTTACCTGGAGTCAATTCACAATACCAGTCCACTTTGGGGGGTAATGTACTGTTAAGAGGATGTTCCATTTTTGCGCAGGGGTGATTTGGAACAGTCCAATGTTGCGTGGGAAGGGGTATGGCTGAAATATGCTGTATTTGCTCTTAAGCAAATGTCGGCCTTTCTAGTATTACATAGTATATTCAAGCGACATCTCCTTCCACAAATATCTAACGCATCATCCTCAAGAAGTATATTTTCAGCTCCAATTTCCTTCATACATCCGAGCAGCGACCTCTTCCTCCATCATCTAACGCATTATCCCCAAGAAGTAATTTTTTTGGATCTCTTCATAATCACCTGATGTATAGTCGCATCCTCTCTGAATCTTGCATATGGTCCCCCACCAGCAAATTTTCATATCTCTACTCAATCGTCTAACGTATCATTCCCAATAAGCACACTTTCAGACCTCGTCTCAATCATCTAACGTATCATCCCCTACAAGCAAATTTTTCGACCTCGTATCAATCATCTAGCGTCTCTTCCCCTACAAGTAAAATTCTATATCCCGTCTCAATCATCTAACGCATCATCCCCTGGAAGCAATTTTCACATCTATCATATCCTCCGCTCAGGACGAGGTTGCCGGAAGCAAAATTGGCGGTGCAATCAGAGCAAATAACCGCCTGAAGGCGGCGAGGTGGTAACATCAGGAAGCTACAAGACGTTATAACGTGAGGTTGTACGTAGTTATCATAACCACAGGAGCACGGGATGGGAGGACTGCACAGCAGAGCGACGGGAGTTCTGGATAAGAGACGGAGTAGTGGCGGAGAGAAGGACGGGATGGGATGTTTCGGGAGCCGCGTGCAGACGTGTAAGACTCACCTGAGGAAAACTTACAACGGGAAAAGGCCGCTCAGAGAACAGTCTAAGAGGATGCTTACACAGGTAAGAACATTTTAAGACACACTTGAAGCGTATAGTTGTCTTAGACGAAAATTACACAAATGCATATTTGGCAGAGTAAAATCTTGCACAGAAATGTTTAACAGAGAACAGTCCAAGAAAATGCTGACACAGGTAAAGTCGGAATAAGTAGAAAATTGAACACTTGGTTGATAAAAAAGCGAGTGTAAAGTTCTCGAAGACGAAAATTGTCCGAAAAGTGCCAAATTTGTCGAAGCAAAATCCTGCACTGGAATGGTAAAACAGAGATGCTCAAAGAGAATGCTTACGCAGGTTAGACGGAACTGGTGAGAATTGAAACACTTGGCGCACCGAGTAGTGAGTGTATTTGTGTATAGTTGTCAAAGAAGAAAATTTTCTAAAAAGTGCAAAATTGGCGAAGTGAAATTCGGCACCGGAATGATGGGAAAACAGAGAACAGTTAAAAAGAATGCTGACACAGGGAAAACGGAATTAGTGAAAAATGAAACACTTGGATCATTCAAAGATGTTGTATTTGGGGGTTGTTGTTAAGGAAGAAAATTGCCCAAAAAGTGCAAAATTTGTCGAAGCAAAATCCGGTACGAGAATAGTAAAACAGAGATGGTTAAGAGACTTTACTTCTTGTATTGGACAGGAGCGTTATATATAAGTACTCCGTGAACTGTCGTTTAAAAGCAAACATGTGTTTAATACTTTCGGAATTTTGCTTGTTTCCGAGTTTGGAATGAGGCATTTCACGTACCTTATTTGTTATATTCAAATGAAGTAGCAGTCCTTCTTAGAATGCCTGGATTGACTACAAACATCATTAAGTGTCAAACATCGGGCGTTTATTACCAATGGGAGTCTTACTACATCAACACCTGAATAATAAAACGCACGTATGCACCATCTCAGATATAGACGGTTGTGATTTACGATCATGCTACTTATCTTGAAGACAAAACCGCCCTCTTGAAGTTTACAAGAATTGAAAGCAGTCGTTTTGGATTCTTGAGAAGGTAACCGACTGCACTTAAAGGTTTGGCAATGCTTTCAATGCGAACGCATTTCTTGCCCTTCATCTCACAGACACTTTCACAAGTCATTTCTTCATGGTAAAATAACTGAAGAAAATCTTTCGTTATTCGTGCCTCTTGGGAAGGTAATTAACGAGGTTGATAGTTTTGGCAATGCTTTTAAGATGGGAAAATTAAGGTAAAGACCTCAGAAAGCATTTTTATGTTCTTTACCTCAAGAACAAACCGTTCTTTTAAAGTTTGGCTTGATTAGAGACAATCATTTGGCCTTTTTGAGAACTCAAGGTAACTGACAGAGTTTACAGCCATGACAATGCTTTTAAGACTGAAGAATTTCATGTTCTTCACCTCGAAGACACCATCGTTTCTTTATAAGGTACCATAATTGTAGACAATCTTTCGGTCTTCGCTTCTCTCGGGGAGGTAAGCTCTGGAGTTAATAGTCTTAGCAGTCCTTTTAAGATGGAAAAATTAGAGCTAAGACCTAAGAAAGCATTTCTTGTTATTCACTTCAAATACACACCGTCCTTTTGAAGTTTGCCATGATTGAAGACAAGCACTTGAAAAGGTAACATGAGGCGTTAACAGTCTTGACAATGCTTTTAAGACGAAAGAATTTCATGTTCTTAATTAACCTCGAAGACACGTCTTTTTCTTAAAGGTACAATAATTGAAGACAATCTTCCGTCTTCGCGCCTCTTGAAGTTGAATTGGGGAGATAAGCTCCGAGGTTAATAGTCTTGGCAATGCTCTTAAGATGGAAAAAATAAGGTTTAAGACCTTAGAAAGAATTTCTTGCTCTTCACCTCAAAGACAAGCCATCCTTTTGAGGTTTTCCATGATTGACGACAAGCACTTGGCGTGAGGCGTTAACAGTCTTGGCAATGCTTTTAAGACGAAGGCATTTTATGTTCCTCACCTCGAAAACACAATCCCTTTCTTAAGGGTATCATAATTGTAGACAATCATTCGGTCTCCACGGCTCTTGACGAGATAACCTATGGGTATAATAGTCTTGGCAGTGCTTTTAACTTATGATGGAGTGCATTAAGGTTAAGACCTTGAAGAAAAAATATTCTTACGTTTGCGATGATTGAAGGCTTTCTTGAAAAGCAATATGCAGCGTTAACACCCTTGGCCCTGATTTTACGACAAAAAAATCATATAATTCACGTTGAAGACACAACCTCCTTCTTAAGTTCGCCATGATTGGAGACAGTCTGTCGGTTTTCACACCTCTTGATGCTGTAACCTTCGGGGTTAATAGTCTTGGCAATGCTTTCAAGATGTTATTCACCTTCAAGACACAGCAACGTTCAGACGTTTGCCATCATTGATGGCAATCAATCTTGAGAAGCTAACCTACAGCACCAATAGTCTTGCTGCGATTTTAAGACGAAAGTATGCAGGTTGTGCTCTTCACCTTGTAAAAACAACATCCTCCTCTGCCGTAATTAACGACGCTAACCTACAGCACCATAAGCCTTGCGTGCTTTTAAGACGAAAGACAATTTTGCTCTTGAAGAAAAAATATCCCTCTTTGCCATAACTTAAGACAATTATTCAACCTTCTTGAGAAGTTAACCTGCAGAACATTGTATTCTGCACCTTGAGGAAATAACCTCCTCCTTGCAATAGTCAAAGACAATCATTGAAACTTCTTGAGAAGGTAACTTACAGCGCTAAAGGTCTTTACATGCTTCTAAGACGAAAAAAAGTGTGCTCTTCACCTTGAAAAAACAACACAGCCATTGCCATGATTAAAGACAAACATTCAAAATTCTTGAGAAGGTACTTAAAGTGTTAATGGTTTTGACAATGGCTTTAAGACGAAAAAATCGTGTTCTTCACCTTAATAAAGAAACAACCTCCTCCTTGCAATAATTAAAGACAACCATTAAGCCTTCCTGAGAATGTAACATAAGTACTAATGGTCTTTACATGCTTTTAAGACGAAAAAATCGTTTTCTTTACCTTGATGAACCAACCTCCTCCTTGCAATGATTGAAGACAATTATTCAGCCTTCTTTAGAAGGTAACCTAAAGCGCTAATGGTCTTGTTGTGCTTCCTTTAAGACGGAGCGACTTCCTGCAACAGGGAGCCATATTCTGTCTCACCGTCATTATATCCCTAATTACACTCATTCACGCAGAAGCCTGCTGCGAAAAGTGCTGACTCAATACCTTCTAGGGATGTTAACAGCAGGATATAGACATGCACAATTTGGAATAAATACGTGAACTTCAATCTTCAGCGTCTGGTGATTTGTGTTACAAATGGTACATAGTTAGGTCAACGTCCTTATGTACAAGCAAAGCGAGTACATGTATCACTTTGATACGCCTGTTGGGGACTTTGCGAAAAGACATTCGCCATCTGGTTGCGAACAGGTTATGAATACAAAACAGTTGTACGATCGTTCGTTTAGACCCTTGTAATGCCAATTGGCACATCTCATGTATACGTAGTATACATGATGGGACCGCGTAGCGCAGCGGGACCATGTTCGGCCCGTGAGGTTGCGGGTTTGAATCCCACTGCCGTGTTACCGATCTTGTGCCCTTAGGAAATGCACTTTACACGACTTTCATCACTTCACTCAGTTGAAAATGAGTACCTAGCTTCGGCTAGCTAGGGCCGTCATTCGGATAGGACGTTAAATGGAGGTCCCGTGTGTAGGGAGAGTCATACCCTTAGGCACGTTAAAGAACCCCCAAACGTGTGATGGTGCGGTGTGCGATGGATCAAATCATTCTGTCTGAATGGAGTTGGTGATTCACTACAAATCACCCGGATGGAGGCCTGGTGAACCTCTGTCTCGTATCAGCCATATGGTGAGTGACGTTTTGGATTATTCACCCGGACGGGAGACGTGGCGCATCACCGTCTTGTACTCTGCCAAATAAGGGTATTACCTCGCAAGGGCCTATGTTCTGGCCTATGCATGTACATACATACATATAGTTACATACATGTATACGTAGAGCAACAAGTTTCCTTACTGTTTCTGTTACAGGGTATATTTTTACAGGAGGTGGTTGCTAGCCCCTTCTCTTTGACATGTTTGAGGCACCTCCTTGACCATAGGTCCGCTATGGAAGACTAGTAAAAAGCATCTTGAAACCGAGTTAACCTTCCCTGTGTCTCCCGCTAATGCTACGATCACATTTCTGAACCGGGGCACGACCGGGATGTTTGCGGAAACGAAAAGTGTTTTTCAAGGAATATAAACCAATTATACGCAATCTTACTCTTTATTCCGTGTACTTTGCTCCTTTTTATATACATTTCGCTCCTGAACACTTCTTGGTGGGCCCATGTTTTTAAAATTTGACTGAAGCAACATCATTACCATTATCAGCATCATCATCCGATCGTGCTAGCTGGTGGCACGGATGAACATGACTCTCTCCCTCCATCCACCCCTATCCTCCATCATCATCATCATCATCGGTCGACGGTATCAAACATGTTCGCACATGTTTACACACGACGGGGTTATGCCGCCCCTTACGGGGTGACATACCCTTTCGTATGGCTAATTACAAGACGGGGATGCGCCAGGTCTCCCGTAGTCTTGGGCAGATCTTCAACTGAGCAGCAAACGTCTGCGTACATCTGATGTAGATAAGTTTTACATGGTGTTCCTTAACTTGCATTAGCCTGGAGTGCAGTCTTGTTGTGCTCCCCGAAGGTACGTTTGTTGGCAGAAGCGTAACATCGTGCAGCCACTAAAAGCACATTACAGCAAGGCTTGGCTCTAGGCTACACTTGCACGTCCATGTTTTCAGACCCATAGGAGAAAAACCCTAATTATCTCTGTTTTACTCCGCCATGCCTTACCAATCGAAGCATTACCAGCTAAATGGGCTAACTGAGAGGCTGCTACGAGTTCATTTTAGTTCATCAGAGGCATCTATAGCTTTACGACAAGCACCAAACTAATTGAACATACTGTTGATACGCCTATAAACCATTTAAGACCACATACAAAAATATCATTCAGCTGCTCATTACTTGATGCTTTATTTGTTGCGATTGCCTCGCTTTACAATGATACACAGCTTATAGACCTCTGAACAATTTTCCGATGACGCACAAGTGAGACCTGTATCAAGCCAATCATCTCCTCATTAGCTGAAGCTATTTTCGTAACGCAATAACCCGAAGCAAACCCTTGATCTTTACGTGACCTTTAAGCTATTGCTATCAGTAGTGCAAGCACGGCGTTGTCTTTACCTTCATTGAAAAAGGAGTATAGTTCTTTGGCTCCGTTTGTTTGCGTCGTTTCTTTACATTTGAATGTTTATTTATTTTATTTCATTTCTGTCATTTTACCTAGGGTAGTCCACTCAGTGATTTATACAGCTTTGCTGTGGGGCTCTGCATTACGTAAATTGAAATGAAACATGTACTTATGGTCACAAACAAACAGAAAATTAACAAACTATAAATGAAATGGATGAATGAATAAGAATAGGAATGTAACTGATGTAAACAATAACAATAACAAATAAATGCTACTAATAATAGTATAAATCATAAATGAATGATAATGGTAATGAAAGTAATTAAAACGATAATAATGATAACAAAATGATAACAAAATAGATACAAATGTTAGTTCTCTGTATGCCCTGATAGTATTAGAAATCATATTCCTACGATCATTAAAATATTTATTGACAATGAAAATGAAATTATACATGAAGTATTAATAGAAGTACACAAAAATATCAATTATATTTTATATTAGTATTAGATAAAGCTTATGATGATTGATATAGAATATCAATAGATGTACACAAGTGAAATCATGACATCGTCAGTCTTAGGTACCCGTATATACCCGTAATTAAAACGATAATAATGATAACAAAATGATAACAAAATAGATACAAATGTTAGTTCTCTGTATGCCCTGATAGTATTAGAAATCATATTCCTACGATCATTAAAATATTTATTGACAATGAAAATGAAATTATACATGAAGTATTAATAGAAGTACACAAAAATATCAATTATATTTTATATTAGTATTAGATAAAGCTTATGATGATTGATATAGAATATCAATAGATGTACACAAGTGAAATCATGACATCGTCAGTCTTAGGTACCCGTATATGAAAACAGAGCAAGTAAAATACACCAAGTTCAATACTTGAGTACGTACCATAAGTTACATTTCAAGGCAGAGCAACGTGAATCAAGGTATATTTCGAAGAAAATTTATCAAATGTACTTTTTCTGTTGAAGTTGCGACTACAGAGAAGGACAAAGTAATTCAGGTCGTAAACATAGCGGCAAAAGCCCCCATGTGAGCTCGCCCGGTAGGTTATCGGGTTCCAACAGGCACGCCGAAACAGTCGTACCGGGCAGAACTGACGTGAAGCTTTACAACAACACCGCTGAACCCTAACCCACCTTACAAACATCTCCCGCTGTTCAGAAAAAGCTTTTTAGAAATCAAAGAAAATATTTCAGACATTTGTGCTCCCATGGGTAACGTATGTCTGGCCTATCAGTGTATATAATGCATACAACCTTCAGTATATTTCAGGTATTTCCGTTTCAGACGGCGTCTTTGAATTGAAGTTTACGAATTGTAATGGTTGCACCGGTCATTTGAAAAGCGTAAATATCATTCAAAGCACCATAGCAGTGAGGGTAGACACTCCTCAGTGGCCCTGACGTTGATATAAAAGCAAGTTGAGACCAAAGCTAAATCAGAAGCTAACAGGCACTAGAGCAAATGTTCGTAGCTATGTGTGAAGCATATTAAATAAGGATATATGGAGAAAGGTATATATGTATGAAAGAAAACACGATATTATTGATAACAGAACATCTAGTACTAAGCAATGGCGCAGTTATTGAAATGAATTTCCTATTAAAGAAATCCCATTCATACAGAAAATATGATATTGTCCTTTTGGCAACCAATGCAAACCTAAACAAGAATTCGGATAGCACATACTTCGTGAATTAGTTGAAGGTTTTGATTTTTTTTATTCATAAGTACGAATGTATCTCTGATTCTGTCTGATAAATTTTCTAAAGCCTTATACAAGGTAAAGACATTCAATTAACATGAGATGAACTATGTTTTAGTGACCTATGACCTAACTTCCTGTCAATGCATCCGACGTGCCTGGCATGTGCATGCTTGGCAAGCCTACACAGAAACAAGTTTGACTTTGAATTCGACCTCCACTTGCTGTCAGTATGCGAAAATAGCATTTTACGCTTTACGTCCTGCCATTGACAGTGTATTCAAATAAGTTCTAACAAGGCCATGTCAATTTGATGATATGGATGACACCCTCTAAGGAGCCCAAAACTGATACGAGCGTGCGAGTAAAATAAATGTCAGCCCCCCCCCCCCAAAAAAAAAACCGTTACCGTCATTGTAGAATCTAAAAAGTCATGAAGGTTATACAAATAATTGCTAAAATATAAGAATATGGTATACTGAACAATAGATTGTTCTGTTTTTCTTTTGTATCCCTTTATATGACCTTGAGATTGACCTTGCCATTCTATGACACTAGTAGACGTTTTCCGCATTCTACGGTATATCTTTGCAGTTGCCTTTTACAGTATGGTTGAAAACTTATTTTTGGAAACGGCCCCAAAATGATGATTAGATATCGTCCATATTATTACAGCACTATGAGAACAAGAAAAATTGTGTTTTAGATTCCGTTTCCTGAAAATAGATTCGGTAGGCAGGATTCATTTTTCCCTATATTTTTTTTAGATTTTTTAGATATCGGCCACAAATTTTTATTCCATTCGGATGTCAGATCGGAAATCTTATGTTTCTTGCTAGGATTGCATTAAAAAAGCAAGGGTCGGCAGTTTTTTGTGTAGACCAAACTATTAACACACAAGGAAACAAAAATCCAGACTCACCGAAAACAGTCAGTGTTTTGAAATGATTCCACAACTTTTTCTTCACTGAGATGTCAAGACTGAAATCGCATATTTTATATATTAGGGTTGACCTAAAAAGCTGGGGTCGGCAACATTTGCTAGCGTTGGTTACTGCTAACAGAAAACACAACATTTTTTCATTGGCCAAACCATAAATACACAAGAAAACAAACACAGATTTGCCGAAAACTGCCCCCCCCCAACACACACACACGTACACATACTTAAAGGCAAAGTCGATCTATGAAAACACGCCGCGCACACGTTTACCATGTTGATAGCCTGCCGAAGGGATCTGGCACAATTAGACCCGCGGGATTTCGATGTGTTCCGTTTGACACTAACAAACGTGCACGGGCACTTTAAGGCCTGTGACAATTTTGGTCGAACGTGAAATTCGAACCACTGCGTGACCTTAAGTAACCCCGCCGGGCCGGAGCGTTTTTAGAACGGTCCAATGTCAGTATCTAATGTTACATTGCTAAAACAGGAACTTAAGATGTATGGGTTACACTAACTACTTTTTAAGACTCATTAATGTTGAGTGTTAAAGATATTGATCTAGTATTTATCAAATATCGACATAACTAGAAGCGGTTAACAAAAGGGCACCCCCGCGAGAGCTGCAAGTGGTACAGTCCGAACATGTGTTCCGACCTCCCGGGGTGTGGAGTGGCGGGAAAACAGCGAGGCGCTCATACTTCAAGGAAACAGCAAAATAATGCTATAAATCAGTATTTCTAGCCCAAAATGATTGTATGGCAGTTGACTGATGTCTTATAAGGCTAACTGCTTGCGAAATTTCGCATTGATACAACAGAAATTTAACAGATACAGACATAAAACATTCATATTTTACCATCGGTTAATGTTACGTACAGTCAAACATGTCTTACTTGGGCGCAGTTCTTGTAGGGTAAGTAGTGTTTCGTCGGCCCCTGCCCACATCAGGGCACCAGTTTTATTACGAGTTTTGTGCAGATTTAGGTTCATTAAGCCTTAGACCTTCAGAAATTAAGCGGGTCTTCTTGCAATATCTTTGATTTCCGTGGTTGTATTGATATTTGTACGAAAAATACAAAAAAATTGTCCAAAAATTCTGTTTTTGCCCCAAAACGGAGCCTTACCGATGTAAAGCGGCAAGATCCCCAGGCATATTAGATGTCACAGAGATATAATCTATTACTCCAGAAAATATGACTCAGTTAGACAATCATTTCATAGTGGGCACAGACCCATTTTAATAGCATCCCTATTTTTTACCAAAAAATGGTTTTTTAAACCCAAAATATTGAGGATCCACAATTTTCTTGTCATCATATTTTGAATATGGGTGAATTACGTTAACTGGCCAAAAATTGTTGAAAACAGATGGTTACATCAAAAGTTATGGCCATATAACTGCTCGACTGAGAATCTACAGGTGTCACAGGCCTTAAACTGCCTGTGTGACATGCCGACGGCAATTTCCTTACAACATCCATTACGTCTTCCACATTAACGAAGGCTATAAAAGTGGTAGAAATGAAGTGTAGCAAACGTGATAGCTGATTGACATCGAAAACCATACCGATGCCAGTTTCCAGAAACAAAAATTGATCGTGGAAGTAAAGGACTGCAGGCACAGAAAGCGAACATGGAAAGAAAAAAAAATTAGAAAGTCAAAGATTTTTTAATATATCTCTTCCTACCTACCTTCCTTCCTTTTCTTCCTTCCCTTTCTTCTTTCCTTTCTTCCTTCCTTCCTTCCTTCCCTTTCTTCCTTCCTTCCTTCCTTCCTTTACTTCCGTCCTTCCCTCCTTCCTTTTTTCCTTCCTTGTTGCTTTCCTTCCTTGCTTCCTTCCTTCCTTTTCTTCTTTCTTTCCTTCCTTCTTTCTTTCTTTCCTTCCTTGTTTATTTCCTTCCTTCCTTCCTTCCTTCCTTTTCTTCCTTCCTTCCTTTTCTTCCTTCCTTCCTTTTCTTCCTTCCTTCCTTTTCTTCCTTCATCCCTTCCTTCCTTTTTTCCTCCTTTTCCCCTCCTTTTTTCCTTCCTTCCTTCCTTCCTTCCTTCCTTTTTTCCTTCCTTCCTTCCTTCCTTCCTTCCTTCCTTCCTTCCTTCCTTCCTTCCTTCCTTCCTTCCTTCCTTCCTTCACGCTACATATCTGGGCATATTTAGTTATTCCCCTTACACCGGGATGGACCCTTGCGCTTTCCAATAAGTGTGGTGGTCCATTTGACGTCCTATATCTGAGTTAGGTCACAAATCAAATGTACTGGTCTATACCTGGGTAAAGTAAAGTATCTAGTTCGTTTATAGCTAGGTGCACACATATCCGGGGTCTTGAACCTGCTGTTACGTTAGGTGACGCGTATTTGTTCATCTTTAATGAAATTTCCATTTTACTGTTAACTATCTCCTTTTTTTGCTCCTCTCCCTCTCCAGTTGGCGAGGGTGACTCACTTCACAGTAGCCGAAGTGAAACAGTGGTACAGACTGTTCCTGACGGACTGTCCAGACGGGCAGCTCTCAGAGGTTCAGTTTGTCAGCTTCTACTGCAACCACTTCGAACACGGCAACGCCGAAATAAAAGCAGTGAGTAGCACGATTTTCTTTGAGAATAACGTCTTCTTACGTAAAGTTTAGGTTCTTATCATCGCTGCTTGTCAACATGTATATACAGAATGGATACTTCACGCTTGGAATCGCATTGTACATACCGCATTAACTACTTATCTCTGCACGTGAGATTCTCTACGTTTGGGACCGCATTGTTTTTGTTTGGGACGACATTTGTCAGCAGCGACACCTACCTGCAGTTTGTAGTCAGACCTGTCAAAATTGCCCAGAGGATGGTGAAGGACGGAGAATATTATGGTATCCGATCTCATTATTAGAGTTATTGCTACTCAAGAAAGTGAGCAGATATTGAAAACGGGTAGACGTTTTATGTAGTATCCGCTGCATTTTGTCAGTTGATCAGCAAACTTTGAATTGATCAGCGAATTCCCCACCCAAATGATAAGTGGAGCATTATGTAATTTTGAATACCCAACGTTATTCCATTGTTGACACCAGTTATATGATTTAACAATACAACAATCACAAACAAACTTCGACTTCTTTCGCAAAGTTCAACCGAAATCGTCCAAAGTAGGTCGAAGTCTAAGGAAGAAAAATCACGTGCCTCGGGGTACTAGGTTTACTGAAATGATAATGCTGTTGTAATACCCGCCTCACATTATATACGATCTTCGGACATACTTCGCAATCGCAGGAAGGTCGGCTGATTTTAAGATCTTAAGGTGGTTTTGCGTATTTTTTTGCCCAAAATCTGTTCCCCTCACATATAAGCGAACCTCGTGCGATCGACGGTGAATAAATCTATGATAATGAACCTCCCATGACCTCTTGCACGCGGACAAGGGAACACAAAACGTTCCTCAAAAAGGCAAGAGATCAATAAATGTTGCTTATTTTGTTGTCGGAATCTTTTTAACCAATGAATGGAATGCGCGGGCTAATAGAAATGACACAAGAAAGGAAAGTTTGTCACAAAGCCAGCCTACATACTGCCACAGGGGCCACAATGTTAGAATTACCCTCACCTTCCCAGAAATTCAATATTTGTAAACAATCGGAAGTCGGGTGAACGTCGCCCGAACGTCGCCCGACTAACGGGCGTTCGCCATCCGATTTGCGTTCGATGATTGATAACTATGTCTGTGCTCGCCTTTCGGTCTTCAATTGTTGGATTGACGCAAGACTATTGACCGATACCCTTGCGAGGTACGCACGATTTGCACGCACGATCTGCGACTCGGTAACGAGCTCTGCGATCTCGGAGATCTCCTGCGAGTTGTCGCTTATGTTAAGAACATGTTTCGCTGCACCGCGACCGTCGTAAGACTCCTGAAAATTGCCGGCGATCCCTAAAAATCGCAAGATGATCGTGAGAACACCGGACGTCTTACTCACGAAAATGTCATTTAGAGCTCGTAAACTAGTCTTCCGATCGAATCGCGCCTAATGTGAGGCGGGTATAAGCAACTTTCTTCCCGTTGGCTGTAACGGTCTGGGACTTAAACCACGCTTGCAAATAACGTCAGGGACTAAAAAGCCCATTCACTACATCCATCACAAGTGTTTAATAAAGCTGAGCGGTCCGTAGATTTACCTCAGCGGGAAAGTTCCGGTCTTCCTGGACTAGTTATGGACCTAATCACTCAAGGTAGCCATCCATCAATGACTGGATGTTTTACCATATCATGTTCCCACAACTCGTTGGGTCCGTTAGAAACCTTAGCATTCACGAAGGGCATTTATTACTACGTAAATCTTCTGATATCATTTCAAACTAAAGGAAAACAGAAAGCCGCCCAAACACAACACAAAATGTTATATTTATGAATGTGGCAAGCATTTATAAAATTTGATATTTGCATCTTAATTAAAACAAACTTAACGCTTGCTTTTAAGATTTGCTTAAAGGTTTTCTTTAGTGAAAACCCGTCAATATCTTCAATTCTTGAGCATTCTATGAATTTTGTGTAGACGTCTGAAGAAGAATTTGTATTACCCTCCATAGTAGCTGAAGTAGCTTTTTGATAGGAGAACGTATTTGTTTTTGGATAAAAATGAAGTACGGTACGATTAATTTCCGATCACCGGTAACATTCGCGAAAAATAAAATGAATAAAACCGGTAGAATGAAATGAAATAAAGCACACAGAACACAATAGAATAAAACTGAATGAAATGAAATTGAAATATAACAAGAATAAGAAGAAAAACTATAAGATAAGACAAGCTATCACTGTGAATGAGATATTATGTGTTGAAGAACGAGAATTTGAATAATTGGTCTCGCCTCTTGGTAAGGTCTTCGAACTATGCGGATGGTTATGATATCCTCTGGAGGCATGAACAGTGCGTTAAGTGAAGATTTAGACCCCTTTGCACTCACTTGTTGTATGCCGAGGGAGTCAGTAATATGTGTTATAGTGGGCCTAAAATGTACCCCTGAGGTACACATATTCGCACACATTCATCATGTACATTGTACTTTGATCCTTTATGATAGATTGTCATGTATAATGGTTAATGCTAACTTATCCACCATTGACATAATCTTATTGTGACCGTCAACAAGTGTTAAACTTCAACAAATCAACTCAGCACCTAGGCTGATAGAACTAACGTTACCTTGACTTTAAAGAAGGTGGTATTTAACCAGTTGGGCCCAGGGAATATGCGAATTTTATACCTCTTACCTTCTAAGTCAGAAAAAAAAACGAATGCCGGCAAAGCAATGACTCCAATGATTTGTAATTTGGAGAATATTGATAAAAGGCTTCATACTATGAAGTTGTGCCTCAAAATCTGAGCTGTGCTTGTTATTTCTGGGCCAGGCCGAGAACTTATTGATCACCCCTCGTATAGCCGGTATAACCGCCCCTCGGCGTAACACGCGACGCGGTAGCAGCTGGTTATATTACACCGAACGACCCGTCACACCTAACTTTTGCACATCTATTTCTTCGTTCTTTAAATCTATCCAGGGAAGATGTCCCTAGGTAGTGTGCTTGGTGATAACAAATTCCACTCTATGATAGTTCTGAGAAAGTACGAATTTTTGAAGACATCAATCCTAGCTTGGTAACTCTGGTATTTGAAGGCATGACTGTTTCTTGTTCTTTTTAGGAGCTGGTATTAGATACTTATCAGTCGGTACGTCCACCAGTTTATTGGTCATTTTGCATATCATGCAAAGTCTGGACATGTTCCTCCTGTGTTCAAGTGACATCCACTGCAATTCTGATCACAGTTACCATTTATTTTGAAATTGACGTCGACAGAAAAGTAAACTCACAATGATTTGACACTTGATGGAAATTGATGAAAGACTGGTACTATATCATCATTCCCGTAACTTGGGTTTTTCACTTATTTCTTAGTGAGGCACAGTGCGTATTGATACTCATCCTCATCTGTAAAGCTGATTGTATCTCCACTTATAACGAACTAATAACCCATCACTTTTACTCTCCAACAGGATGGATTATGTTTCCAATTTCATAACTTTTATGGGTTACTCAGACGTGATACCACGGGATTTACGATATATAAAATTGAAGATAATCATACCGCTAGGATCAGCTAAAATCTCATTCGACATCAATCTGCAGTGATGGAAGCCACAGGGGTGATCACAACGGTATTCCCAACGGTTTCGGGACTGAAAATACATATTGTGCATAGTTTCTTATCTTGTCGAGACGACAGTGATTTATTATGGGTATCAGCGTATCTTCCATTATGATATCAAACCAAGGGATTTTATATTAGACAGTGTTTTATCTCGCACTACAGATAAACTTTATTAAAAGTGAAATGGTTATCTCAAAACATCAGTTTTAATTTCAAATAATCTGGTTTGGCTGCCAGAATACATTTAGGTCATTGACCTGAACTTCCGGTGGACTACTAGTATTTTATTTCCTTCTATTCTATTCTATTCTATTCTATTCTATTCTATTCTATTCTATTCTATTCTATTCTATTCTATTCTATTCTTTTCTATTCTATTCTATTCTATTCTATTCTATTCTATTTTACACCTTTTTTACTATATACTATTCTATTCTATCCCACTTTGTACATATCGTATTTTATTATTTCCCAATCAATTTCATCCTGTTCAATTCTGTCACATTTTATTTCTTTCATTCCATTCTACTCTAGAATGGCAATCTTCACTACTTTCGGTTGTAAGACTATTTGTGATTCTAAAAATCACAAGATCGATTGTGCCGTATACATTGAAAGCGCAACACTGATACCACTTAATATTTTAACTCTATATAAAAGCTACCTGTGAATGTTCTAAGTCCTAGGATTTAGTTCTAAAGCCCGAGTTCCATAGAAAGTATTAGCTTCTTTTGTGGGATTTAAGGGTGGGCGTCTTTATCGATCAACAACAGATCTAGAACACTGGAAAATGAAAAAAAAAATATGGTACCGGTGGTCGTGCGCCCTTTCTGGAAAAAAATACGACAAAAAATTATGTATTATTACGTAATAGTGTTCATCCATTTTTAAAACAAACTTAGAAAACGTGTCCAACCCTGGCTAACTCATTATTTTTAGTAAATTTTAGATAAAGAAAGCTTATCACAAACTCCGTTTTGAATTCGTTCACACAAACGGTAAACTATCTCAACTTGATGCACATACACCCCTGCATACACCGCAGGAATAAAAAAATAACTTCAACAAAAGTAAACTCAAAAAGGTCAATTGGTTCCTATGAGAAAAGAATCTGAGGGATTTCCAGCATAGTTAGTCCGGGCACGAAGTCTTGATGGATGGCTGCGCTGCAGGTTAGGTTAGGGGATTAGGATTTCCTTGATGAAAGACCTCCCCATACGGCACACCTGCCAAAGGCAATTCTGTATATATGTACGAGCAATATTTCATCTTGGCATTCGGTAACGAGCTCACTTATCTAACGGTATGGTGGAATGACTAGTCTTGTTCATGTCCTTGAATATTTTGAAAGAAAGACAATTCTTGTTTAGTCACGCGCAGTAATGGATTTCATTTCTAACTTTTTTTACTTGACTGAATGATTCGTCTTTGCCTGCCTAATCTAGCCACATTCAAGATCTCTCTTATTTTTTGGGTTACTGGTTTGAACAGGTTTGTAAGTCGCTAAATAGTAATCTTTTGACATAATGCATAAGTGTATTATTCAACCAAGTTTTGGTGACCGTCTGTCACCTTCCTCTTGGAAATCTGACTTGTTCACATTGCACTGCAGCATAGGTGTCGCTGGTAACAGATGCAGTCCCAAACGTTAAGTATTTACACACAAAGTCAATGCGGTTTTTATAATGCCAAACGTAAATATGTAATATGGGAAAAATTCTCAATCACGTTTGGGACCGCAGTAAATTACTGGTTATGTTGCGTTGCTTAGCTCACCCGGTGGTTTATTATGTGTTTACAACAGAGGTCACTTGTATCGTTTTATTTATACGTCGGTTTATTCGATGGTTATTTGTAATTTGACAGACTGCATTGCTTTGCTTGCTCGGTGTTTTTCAGTGGGAATACGAGGGGCATTCAATAAGTAATCCACCTGACCCATTTCCCATAGCAGGAGATTAATGAAACTTGGCACAGTTATTAGTCTTTCTCTTCATAGGAACCACCCAGAGTTTTGCATTTCTCCCATCATTTGATGTAGCTCTGGACACCGTTCTTGTAGGACATCCCAGGTTGGTCCTCCGACAGATGCCTCATTAATGGCAGAAGAGGGACGACCAGGTCTGGGAGCTGTTTCCACAGACTTCCGGCCTTGTTTGATTTCAGGATGCCAGCGTTTTACAAGGCCATATGATGGGGCATCATCACCATAAGTTTTTTTCATTTCATCAAAAGTCCCCTTTGGTGTGCGTCCTTTCAAATACAAAAACCGGATCACTGCGCGACACTCAACTTGCTCCATTTCACACCTGGTCCATTTCACACCTGACTCAGTTCAAACACCAGTAAATCAGTAACCGCAATTAGTTCAGAGCTGTTTTTTGCAACATAACCCATAGAGATATGACTCATTACACATGCAAAATTTTATTTAGATCAGACAACTGGAAGTGGGTCAGGTGGATTACTTATTGAATGCCCCTCGTAGGTGGTTTTATCATTTCATAGCTGTTTGTAATTGTCAAAGCTGTACTGTAAATGCAGAAATGTTTCCGGTGGTTTTGTGTTCGTGGTTTTCGCGGTGAAGTGGCCAATTAAAACCTCCGCAAACACTCCGTTTTCCCGCTACCGCGAAAGTAAATCCCCGCCAACTTAAATACACTTACAGTATTGCTTTGCTCACTCGGTGGCTTTTTCAGTGGTTTTAGGTCACTGGCCTGACGTATCGCTTTGCTTACTCGGTGGTTCATTTTATGGTAATAAGTCATTGGCCGTTCGGACTTTCACAGTAGATACGTAAGGTCAGGTCAACTTTAACCCACAATCAACGATTTTTTACAGATCCTGGCCAGACGGATCTTCCACACATTTGACCGTGACGCCAGCGGGTGCGTGGATTTCCGGGAGTTTCTTTGCGGGATGTCGGCCATGCTGAGGGGTACTCCCATGGAGAGACTCAAGTGGGCCTTCTGTATCTTCGACCTGAACAGCGACGGGACGGTCAGCAAGAAGGAACTCATCAACGTCCTAACGGTTGGTAAAGCAATCAATTAGTCAATCAATCAATCAATCAATCAATTAGTCAATCAATCACACAATCAATCAATCCATCAATTAATCATGTAATCAATCAATCAATTACACTTTAAAACTAATGATCAAAACTAATGATCAAGGGGAGCATTGCTGTTTCAGTTTTAGCCATTTTTAGCCAAATTATTTGATGCATACGTCACACTTTCAACCGACCGGGTAGGTTTCGGGCACGAAAATATGATATCAAAGATACGAAAATACACAAACGGAGAGTCGTGGGCATGATTAATGTTTATTCACTTCTTGGTAAAAATCTTTATTCTCGTTCGTAAAAAAAAAAAGGTCGGTCCCCTATTTGGAAATATGACCCTCACATAACATGCTTTGTGTAGTTGTAGAAATGCTAGCTTTAGAAATCTAAAAGTCTGATTGTAAAAGACTTAAAAAGACGAAAAAAATGCCATCAACATTATTTGTGTATATTTCTTGACAAACATTTTAATATTTCGTTTACGTAAACATCCCGGCCGGGTCCGGGTTTTGGTAATGTGACCTTAGAATAAGGCACAAGATTATTATTTGAAAAAAAATCTGGTTACCTTCTTCTACAGGGCAGCTTAGGAACTAGCGGCTGTATCTGGTCCTATCCATCCTAGCATTTTATTTGTGGGCCTATCCTTTTGCCAATCCCCGTTGAAATACCCCGGCGTATGGCAGTACGCTGGTGGACAATACCCACAGCTCCGTAAGAAATCGTGTGTATGTTGATAGTATAACATTAAACCCCCTTTTTCACAAGTGTAACGTTGTCTCTTTGTCCCTTTTCGATCGGTTCTTTCATTTGCCATTGGTACGATAATCTCACACCACTTGTCTCTCTATTGAGAGCCTTTCAGCGCAACACTAGGTTTTCCTCTAACTCACATTATTATACTGTAAACGACGCCGTTTATTCATTGACTAATACGACACACTCCATGGTTATGTTCTTTGGGTATACTTGAAATAAAATGGTTTTTGAACGATCTACTTCTCTACAATGTCACAGTAAGGGGCAAAACGTTCGTACTTTCAGAGCAGCTTACACTACAAACGTGTGGTAAATGGCACGTCTTTGCCATGAAAGCCAACTCACGGCGTTATCTTAACATGAGATATGTACCGGGCCGATGCACACGCATTTAAACTCCCTGCAGCTTAGCACAATGGGTTGTACCTGATCCCCTCTTGGCCATTATGCTACATGTATAATAGTGCCTCTACGCGCTACTATACACGTAGTCCTGCGGTTTGAACGATGTTTAGCCCAGTTTTCCTAAGACGTAACCATTAAGTAAGCCGACTTAACGACGAAGTAATCCGAAGATGTAACGATAGAGGTTTAAGACGGGGAAGAGTGAGTTATCAAAAGATTATGTACATTCGCCAAGAAGATTGTGTTTTCTGTTGTGCTATGTTGGAGTGACTGCAGATCTCGATGCGTGTGTGTTTGATGGAAACAGCATAATTTGAGATGCTGTTGATGGATTTTCATGGTATTTCATAGGTGGATAGGTACTAGGTAACGGTCAAATATAGTGCATGTCATCGTATGATCGTCCTGACGGCTTCCTACGGTACTGCAGTGGACCTTTTATATTTTGTATTTGTTCGTTGCCAAAGGAATTCGAGTAGTCGTGTATGGATTCTCATAATTATAGTAGTTGAGTTTGAGTTTTGAGTAGTATTAGATGTGTAGGCGGGCGTTGGAAAAAACGTAGGTCAAGTTCTACAATGGGGTTCTTCTAGGGGCTGTAGTAACTCAATAAAGCTTAAAGTTGAAGATCAATTTGCTGGCTGCTAAGGCTACGGTCGTTATTTTTGTAGTAAGCAGAGTGTAAATTGTGTATGTTTTGCCCCCCCCCCCCCTTCACCGGCTTTTTAAACTAAAGGGGCCGATTTTGTTATAACCTATGACAGAGTATTACATTACATTTTTGTAATGTAAGACTTTTTGAGATGACATTTTTCAATTACTTATCTCGTAAAATGATATTATATATTGGTTATTTCAAAGTTGCTGTGATTTGTATTAGTAGGTATTTGCGTCATGTTAATCTTTTCTTGTAATGTTACTTTTTATTTTATGTGTTATTTATGTACATGCATGCATGGGGTTACCCCCCAGGACACAATGAAAAGTGCCAAGATACGTTACCCCTTGTAAAATAAAATTAATAAACAAACAAATAGAATAACCCAAGGAGGTGTGGACATAAAACAATAACTTTATTTTAAAAAACACATTTGTACAAATACAAAAAGGCATGTCTAATAATTGCTTGTCAGGTGTCTACGTTTTGACAAATAAGTTGTGCGAGTTAGGTTGACAGATAACGCAGTTAACGGTATTCATGTATATATAACTTTTTATTCATTAATATCAAGCATTAACATCTTAGCATTACAATCACTGGCTTTGAGTCAAACCCATTAAAACTTAAGCTGGACAACAAACTACATGAGAAACAGTCTAAAGTGACTGTGAGTATTTTACTGGTAAGATGAATAAAATAAAATGAAATGAACATTTTCACACACAGGTACACATTTACTTCAATAACTGCCAGACAACATACGTCATTCTAATGCTTGAAAGTCTAAAACAAAACAGCAATGCAAAATAGATCTTGACCTCTGACCTCAAGCAGTATCTGACGTAAAAACGGTAAAATGATCTTATTAACCAGCTTTATGTTTTGATAAGTTGAATTCGTTCTGCGTGTATGTTTTTCCTAGTAAATCATTTATGTTGTGTAATGTATTCTTATGTATGTATCATTTCTTTTCTGTTTCATTCACGTAAAATCTCTGTTATTTTTTGTACCATTTTGTTTCCATCGCTTTTTCAGCGTCCTAGAAAATCAGCTCATTTTCTGAATCCCACTCTCAGACGTATTAAGATTAGATTCATAAATAAACAAGACTCCCCCGAAAGTATTTCAAGTAACTCTGGATATTAAGAATACATTAGCCATACTTCAGATGATGAATTGAATTCTTAACACTTCAGTTTCTGTGATTTGCTAAAATTCATTACGTCTGAAACCTGTGGAATCCAACAGAACGGAGCGCCTCTCTCATGAAATATTTCAACCATCAAGAAAGCTATGAAAGAAAATTTGTCCAATTTACAAGTGAAAATTGGTCTACCACAACGCTCAAACATTGTACGTGACGAACGAGGAACACTGTGCAGTAGCGAAACATTTGCCCACCTGTATCAAAATGCGGTAAGATAGCGTTCCCAATTATATAATAGAATAAAAACAGAGACCAAATTATCTTAAATCTACTAGTTTTATAAGCCCTCTCACGGAATTGTCAGATGTAAATGGTCCGAGACATTAGAATTAAACACGTCAGGATTTTGTTATGCAAACTGACTGACAATATGTATAACTTGTATAGAGCATGGTCAAGACAGGAAATGTTTACAAGACAGCAGCCTTCATCTTATACCTACGCATGCGGAGTTGGACCCATGAAAGGACTTATTACATTCTTCTAGACATGATTATCAAAGCTAGCAGTTGGCAGCAAGGGTATACAATGTACCACCACAGCTTAACAATACAGGCGTGGTCGCTTATGTTTCGCACAATTTTTTGGGGGTCGTTGAAGACTAAGCAAGTCATAATGACTAAAAATGTCAAGGACAAACGGCAACATTTTTTTCATCACAAGACGTTTGCACGACAAATTCGCGACACCTTTTTATCTTGTCAACCCTATCTTGCAACAAATGTGGCACTGACAAGAAAGGGATTTGAAAACAACATTCACGGAACTTTGCGAGCGATCCTGAGCTCAACAAACTTCAACCAGGTGATTTTAGAAGGGCGTGATAACCTGGTGGTCCAACTCATAGCATCTTTGAGATTCTTGGTTTCGGCCGGCGCGGTTTGCGGAGTGTAATACACACCAAAGAAGTTGGCGACATACGGGTTGCATAGCCACCCCGCACTCGTATACTTCCGGGCCATCTGGCTATCGGTGTCCCTGTCCCAGGTCACGAAAGGCCTGCCTTTGATGCGCCAGAGAGAGTTTTTGGCGGTACCGCTGTAGCGACCCGCGGTCAGCTTGTACGCCGAGGCTTCGTCTGCGACAAAGAAGGTGCTGTACTCGGCGTAGGTCGTTTCCCCATCCCACGTCTCCAAGTCCACCCTCAGCTTGTAGTTGTCCTGATTGGTCAGAAAGTGGATGACGTCATTGCCGAGCCAGTGCTCTGCGGTTGGGTCCCCAAAGCCGCGCTTGAACTCGTCCCAGGTGCGGTAGAAGTCCACGGAGCCGTCCTGGCGACGCATCAGCACCGTCCAACCCTCACCGCCCTCCATGCGACAGTAGGCGGGGACCGTGTGGTTTGCCCCCGCCGGGCGTACGGCCCACACGCCGCTCTTGGCTATTCCGTTCGACAACTTGAAAATGTCTGAGCAATCTAAAAGATAAAGTAAGCAGTATTTTAGCATTCAAGATTGCCCAACTTAAATTGTAAAACATTTTTTTCTCGGTACCAACTTTTCTCTAAATCTAAATCTTCTTCTTTACAAACAAAACCAAAGACCATAGCATGTCTATGACAAAGGATATACGACCCGGAACTTTTGCTGCAGCTAGGAGTAAGCACGCACGGGGGCGTTGGGCAAAGAAATTGGCCTCGACCTTCGTCTTCCCAACAGTTACCCACATGCTAAACACCTTTCCAATTCTAAAGTTATTCTGATCAAAAATATCAGAAACAACAACACGCTATAAAATGATACCCCAAATTTTATGGAGGTAAGAAAGCGTAAATGGGGCTTGTTCATAAAACAACTGAATGATAACGTTATGAAATAATCTTTACATTGAAATTAATTTGAAAGCAAAGCACATCGAGCGCAAAATCGAACAATTAACTGAATTGTCCTAGAGGTACATGCACTTTGTTTATATTAAATGATAAAAGCCTTGTACTTAGCCTAGCATCCTGGCTTGTTGAGTTTCAAATTTAGACCTGTAAGAAGGATGAATTCCAGCCTATTTTACGTCACGTGTATATGGCATTTCCTACCCGTCATCGGCAGGCGATCCGCGATACTCTTTATCTGCTCTAACAGCTGTTCAGCTGTCTGCAGGTGCTGCCAGGTGGCATTGATCCGCTGCAGGTGCATCACCATTGGGAAGGCTGTAGCTGGACGGAAGGCGTAGGACCAGTTCCTGAAACAGAGACAGGCAAAGGTGTTATTCTTAAGCTTAGAACTTTCGTATATTTTTGTTTGATATTAAAACATAGTGGTAATTTAGTTAACACACAGAAACACAATATGGTAACGCATCCACGCACACACACATCATTTGTACACACGCGCATACACATACAAAAAACTTACACACACAAATAGATGTTAGGACACAAACGCAAAAACAAATGCATAGTTTAGACTAACACGCACACACTCAAAAGTAAAAAAAGGGAATCTCTCCCAAAATATATTCTCTCTCTCTCTGTCTCCCTCTCTCCCTCCTTCCCTCCCCTCCCTCCTCAAACCTCTCACCTTTCTCTTTTCCCTCTCTGTCTCTCTCCCCCCTATTTTCTCTCTCTCTCCCTCTCTCCACCTCTCTCAGAGAAAAAACATTGAACCATTTCCTTCCAGGCAAACGATTATTACGATTAAACGAAAACGACTCACTTGGTTTTCCCAGCAGCGCACTCCGCAGACCCGCCTCCTTTCCCACCAATGATATCACCACCAGTTGCCACGGTCATACCGCTGCAGAAGATCCCCAAAGTCAGGCACAGAAGCTGACCACAGCGTGTTGTCGCCATGCTATTCTCTAGCGTGGCCAAGAGGTTGTAAAACACCGGCTAGCTGCGTACAGTAGTTTTCCGTAGCAGATATCTAATACGCAGCCCAAGGTGGTAGTAATGTGGCGTAAGGTAGCTTTCCGGGCGTCTAATTAATCAGAGATATGAATATTCAGGAATCAAACACGCATTTCCGAGCTCAGTTATTTTCTTTCTGACGCAAGTGGGAAAGATTAAAATGATCAAAGGCATACACCGCCTCGTTTAACCGCGGATGTTTAAAAGGCAAAACATCAATTTTTCTGGAAAATAGTAGCTTGCTATAACGCTAGCTCAACTTTATTTGCGGGTTAACCTATATCCATAGCTTTTTAAGAAATTACAAATACATGGATGGTGGTATCAAACTGCAATATTCTGAAAATTGCAATTTAAACCCATCATCCGTCGACAGGATATTGACAAATACTAGTACCCTGTTTTAAGAAAATGGATATAGATTACTCCCCAGATAAAGGTGAATTAGCGTCAAATAGAAATTGAGAAATTCTTAATGCATAAGTTGTATACGCCAGCTCAATTCAACTGTGTAGCCAGTACGGTTGTGTGATAGATTAAGTCTTCATGATGTTTGGTAATTTCTGCATGTCAAAGGAACGTGTTTTTTTTGGTGTTGACGAAACACGCTACCAGGTTCCGAATCGGCTGCCATGTTTACTATGACTTCGCGGGCTGAAATTAACTTGGATACCTGGCGGCAGAAAACAAGAACTGAAAGTATGGTTTTTTAAAGATCCGATATTCAATATCACCAGAAGGGCATATAATTTCTAAAAATGTTTCTGCTTATTGATTGATATTGTTATGGCTGAATATAATCAGGAAAAGGTGAATTTTGGTAGCATATGCACATGTGGTTTTGTGTAACCCACAAATAATGAGCGTGCGAAGTTGAAACAACCAGAGGGGCGAGTAGAACAGAAAGAAACAAACATGCCCCCACCCGGGATCGAACCCGGGGCGGCAGATTACAAATCATGACCACTATCGCTGTCGCCACAAAAGCTCTAGAGCCCTGCGGCAAGGACGATAGGCGGTACTTGAACACCACTGTTACAAAGTTATCATCGAGCATTCCAACAAGGTTGAGTCAAGATGTTTATATAATTTGCAATCATCAAATTTATATAATTTGCAATCATCAAATTGTTCATCAAATAATACCGTCATGACTAAATGTGATAAGTAAAAATCATGAGCGTGCAAAGATTTTTATTATCAAGCACAAGCACCATTCTATTGTCTTCTTGTTTATTTTGTACAGATGTCTTTGTTCATCAAATGATACCGGGATGGTTTATTGTACTGGTGGAGATGTTGAATTTTAAGTGGCATAAGCACTTTAACTTGGTTCTATTTAACCCACAGTGCATGAGCGTGTGACCAGTTTAGATCACAAGGCACGTACAACAGAGTGGCGTCAAGATGACTTAGTCTGTTGTTATCCTGTTTATTTTGTGCATATTTCTTTCTTCATGAAATGATACCGACATGGCTATATGTAATAAGTAAAAATGCTAAATTTTGCTGACATGACCACTTTCAACGTGGTCTTGTTTAGCCCACAGCGTATGAGCGTGTGACCATTATAGATCACAAGGCACTTACAACAGAGTGGCGTCAATATGACGAATTTTGTTGTTTTGATGTTCTGTTAACGAGCTTTCCTGGCACCCCGGGTGATGACTGACTCAGCAAACTTCGCGCAATCAGAAAATCCCCAGTAGACTAATTTCACCTAACGCTTTCATCGCTCAAATGTAATAAGGACACCCACACGTTCTTAAAACAAAACTAGTCAGACTCAGGGGCTTTCAACATTCGGTGCGAATGATTTAGATTGTCGCTCTGTTTAAACTCTGGAGAGGAAATGTAGTTACGTCCAATAAAAAGTAATCAAGACACGATACAAAGAGGTAAAAGGTAACAGTTAGGCCATGTTGATTTGGTTACGTGGATATACATACATCTACTATACACGTGAACCAATTTTCGTCCCTTTCCCAAAGAGATTACAGCCTACTGTTAAGCGTATAAAGGATCTACAAAATAAACAAGTAACGCCGTAGATTGCTTTATAAAATGTATCTAAGAACGGATACTTATGTCATAGTATGCTCATTCCAATTACGAGGTAAAAGAAGATGTGAAATAACAAAAAAAGGGCTGTTTGGCTACTATAGACTTGTGTACGTCTATAGGACAGTGTTCCAAATCAAACGTTTTTCCATGACTTGAACATGGAAAAACACCACAATAATTGACCTACAAATATTGTTTTTCTTTTTCTACAGCAACGAAAGCGACGAATTAATTTACAGCAGATAAAGTGTACTTCGTATAATCCCGAAGTTTTCATGTTTGTAAAAATGTATCCTTCTGCAGAGAAACAGCAAAGAAACGCGCTGAACCATGTGTAAGATTTAAAAAAAAAACTTCTGTAAAAGCAAAATTCAGACTTTCTTACGACGAAATTTCCTTCTTATATTACAGTAGACTGCCCCATTGACCCACTAATTGACCTCCGCCGTCTTTATTCTAAACATAACATCGTAATGTCAGTCAAAATCCGACGCAAACTGGCCGCGAAAATCGCGAAAATCGATGACACCTCAACGTTGAAAATGACGTGTAACAGTCGTTATAGGCAGATATTTGGTCCTGTGCGGTCCTTACTTGGCGGTCGCGTTGGCCAGGTGGTCGTTGAGAAAAGGTCGCTTAATGCTTACGTCAATGGATAAAATTTAAGGGACCAATAAAAAGTGGTCGTAATGGCAAGGTGGTCGCTGAGAAGAGGTGGTCGCTTGGGCAGGTTTGACTGTAGCCACGACAACAATAACATACATAGTTAGGTTGTGGCTTTCTTTTTACCATCCTCCAAACACAACATGTAGTAGAGCTGCATAAAAAGCTGCATCACCTGAATGTCAAACACCCGTGAAACGATCTTAATGGGATTGGGAAAGTGGAGAGGTGTCAACCCTGTCGAGTTGAGGATGCCAAAGGGCACAGAATTCTCTTGTTTCGTGCGACCTACAGGTTTTGAACGCAGTCAAGGAGAGAGACAAGGACAAAGCTTTTGGGCAGAGACAATGACAATGTTGCACTATAGTGAAAATGATTTAAATTGTGGTACATACAAACTAAAATAGTGCTTCTTGTAGTCATTTTATATGTCATTTTATCACACTTTTCCTCCTAAACTAAAGTCAACTAATTTATTTACGCCTTATTGGAGTGAATAAAGTTGTGTTTGGTGCATTTTCCAAGGATACCGCATCAGTGGTAGGTGGCAGGGGGGTTTCTAATTGGAATCGGCACCAAAGGTTTCTGTGCCGAATACTTAAAGGAGCATTCCACTCCAGACGGGGGTGATGTTTTCCAATAAAAGATGTGTCAATGAATACATAATCAGCCGAATTTTGTGGAATTCACATTGCGCGATGTGTGTTTTGTAAAACAATAATGACACTCACTTAACCCATGCAGAGCCTACCCATACATTGCCTATACGCATAGACACTTTGCTTTTCGTGCATATTTTCGGAATAAATGAGGATCGCTAAGCACACCGAGAAGGCAAATTGTTCATGATATAGCAAAGAACACATAACAAGACGAGATTCCTTAGCGAACTAAATTAATCTTGTAACCTTACCTAAAAGTTTTGCATTATATTCAGCCATAGGATTCATTCAATTTGAGGGTTCTTGAGGAGTTTAGTAGAAGACTGAATGCTTTTGAGGCACGTGGAGCAACAGGCTACCTTATCGAATAATGTGAAGTAGTATGATTTTATTACTTCCTAAAACTAATATCTATCGGAAAATAACGCTCCCCTGTGGAGTAGAATGCCCCTTTAACCGTTACTTCAACACTTGTACGTAATTAAGCATGTCTGGGATGATAAATGATTACTAAACTTTTGGGAGAATGCGAGGGCAATGAATCATTACCCCGTTGTCTAACAAGCTAATTCATCACACAATGGCATCATCAGAATAACGCCAACTGCGTTACTTATTGCGGAATACGGCTTTAAGTGTCAAACTAAGCACCAGAGCAATCAATTTTAGTAAAAGAGGTGTCACACTTCTATGACTTTGCCATTGACCCCTTCTCAATCAAGTTCGTTGATGGATTAGAGGAAGCTCGGAATCTATTCTATTCTACCTCAAGATTTCTTCTTTAATCGCACCCGTTTTGGTGCAATGACCACGGAAAAAAACAAATCATGGCCACCTTATCGGGAATGGGGTATATTGGCAAGCAGAATCAAACTCAAACTCACTCAGAAGCTGACTTTGATTTTCTAAACGTTTCAAATTTGTTAACGACAATTAGTATTAGACATTTTTTCAATTCGCTGTCAAAAGGATTTGAAAAAGCCGTCATTTTAATGACCATCTTTTATCTTCTTCAGGCTGAAAATGACTAGACTGGTTCACTTTGTACTGCAGGCAATGGTGTTGTTGCTAATAATACAATGCAGTCCCAAGTAAAGTATTGTCTCATAGCCATGATAACAGAATGATACAATATTGCACTGCACTCAAGTTAGTAGATTGTATTAACAGTGCCACATACACGGCACAGACAAAAGGTAAAGATAGTCTTTCACCTCCCCGATCCAAGTCAGGTACCCATATTTACACCTGGGTGAATTGAGGAAGGGTAAAGTGCCTTTCCCAAGGGCACAACGTCGGGGGCACAACGTCGGTCGAACTCAGGACCATTAGATTCCCAGCCGAACGCTCTACCATTTACGCCACGCCCGACGTTGTAGGTGACCATGCCGACCGAATCCTAACCACATGTGACCTGCTAGCGACAAATTCTCAACCATGGTCTGGAGAAAGTCTGGAGACCGTGGGTGGCCTTAAACAATGACTTAAATAACAGGGCTATTGATAAATAAACGCCCATACATATCTTTATGAAAGAAAGCACCAGGATCATTCTTTCTAACGATGTTATCTATTGCTTTAATAAGTGTCTTCTCCAACCTTATCAACAGGACATGGTACGTTGTCTGCGCTGTTTAAAATGATTTGACAATTCGTGTAGACAGCCTACAGCACAGAGTCTCACGTTTGTAGTGACTCTGTTCTGTTTGCTTAAATCTTTGTTCATTCATGAGAAGCTCAAGCTGCAGGTCGCTTTTCATTACGATCTTGAGAGAATTTGAAGAGGGTAACAAAGATACAGATAACATCGTCAAAGTCCTGTTAGATCAGTTGATAACATAACAAGCTTACTCCTTGATTAGAGAGGGTTCAAAACCTTAAATAAAACTATATTGTAGATATTAAGTTGATGACAAAAACTATGCGATAGCAAATATTAACAGACGTAATGTATGCTCTTAATCAATGTTTGTGTTGTTACTGTCATTGGGCCGGGTGGACCAACTGCCCTATCTCCCTCTCTTCGAAGCCAGGGGCTGAATTGCGAGGAGTTTATAATTGGCTCCATGGGGCTGAATCGCACGGGTCTGTAATTACAGTCTGTAATAGGCGCTCTAGTGACCTAATTACGTCTGGTAATGCTCCAGATGGGGGCATCGGACTGTAAGATTATAAACCACCCACACAGACCTAAAGTTAATCCTTTTATCAAGTGTGGTGCTTTCTTTAACGTGCTCGAAAGGTGTTTCTTCTCAAACACGGGACATCCATTTAATTCCTACCACAGTGACGTCTCAATCAGAAGCCAATTGCAAGTACCCATTTTCACCTCCAGCAAAGTCGCCTCAAGTACTTTTCCCATTTATACAACATCGGTGCACGTTGAAAGGCCTCGGCTCGATGACTTATGGATGCTTGGCCACAATTATGACCGTAGACGGCCAGTTCAATGATAGATGATTCCAAGATAACATTCCACGTTTAAAGCTACGCATACATAAAGAAATTCCTCCACGTGTTACTTAGAAACGCTACATCATTCACCGTCAGACATGAGCTTCCAGCGGAAATTAGATGAGCGAAAAGGTGTTTCTGCCGTCGGTTACACTTTGTGAGCAGCAACCTCCTGTCGAACACTGTTAGTTAGAAATGGCTAAGCCTGTCAAAGGAGGACGTCACATGCCTGCTCTGGAATCCTACACCGCTCCTTTCTGTACTCCATTACTGATATTAGTTTTGCTTATGCTACGGCCAAATTTAGAGGCCCGTCTGGGTAGTTTACTGCATTTGTTTCCTGCACTTTCGGGTGTTACCCCTAGGTGGCCACGTGGGATACCCTTTGGCTACCGGGCTATTTTTGGGCACGGCTAGGCTCCTGGA
>NC_049981.1:453478-454989 GCF_000003815.2 Branchiostoma floridae | reverse complement strand
GGAATACATGGCTTTGATATCCTCGTCGCGACGTAGGATTTAGAAGGATATTTTAATGATGAATTTGGAAACAGTTGAATGCACAGAACTGTATATATATTACCTGCCTGTCAAGACTGTCAAAACAAGGATAGCTGAATTTGATATCCTGGGCTCAGACACGGCTTTAAAGGATTTCCATATAGGTTCAATGCACTAAGTTTTCACAAAAAACGGTTCAAGGGATTTGCTTATAGGCTCAATGCACTAAAATCTCATGGTGAATGTGACACAGTTCAATGCGCAGAACTGTAACTACTTCTACGTTTAACTTAGTACACTCTCAATACTGTCAGAACAAGAATGGTGAATTTGATATCATGGGTTTGAGATCGGTTCAAGAGATTTCTTTATAGCATCAATGCACTACAATCTCATGGTGAATTTGAAACAGTCCAATGCGCAGAGCTGTGTTCATATTACTCAACGCCAAGACTGTCAAGACAAGAAATGGTGAATTTGATATCGTTGTCACAAAGAACGGTTTAAGGCATTTGCTTTTAAGCTCAATGCACTAAAATATCATGGTGGGTTTGGAACAGTTCATTGCGCAGAACTATATTCATATTTCTCAACGCCAAGACTGTCCAAACAGGCATAGGTGAATTTAGTATCCTAGTCTCAAAGAACGGTTCAATGGATTTGCTTATAAGATCAATGCGCTAAAATCTCATGGTGAATTTGTAACAGTTCAATGAACAGAATTGTACTTATATCCCTCAATTGCCAAGACTGTCAAAACAGAAATAGGTGAATTTGGTATCCTTGTGTCACAGATCGATTCAAGGGATTTGCTTGTAACCCCAATGCACTAGAACCTCATGGTGAATTTGTAACAGTTCAATGCACAGAGCTTTATTCATATTACTCAATTGCCAAGACTGTCAAAACACGAATAGGTGAGTGTGATAGACTGATCTCAAAGACGAGCTGAAAGAGTTTAATGCATAATCTCAATGCATAGAGCTCTACCTGTAAAGGTCCATTGGCAATGAATGGCAAACATATGTTAAGTTAACTTCAGCTGGCCTTACGGAAGGTTTTTAATGTTTTCTTGAGTGCATCTGCATGTTATTTCATTATGCACCTGGCTGTTTCTTATTATGAAATCTGTTGTTTGACCTTTGACCTCGTACATGCGCAGTTCTAACCTTATATCTTCTTTTAAATCCAGTCATGATCGTATTTAACCTACATAAGCAGAAAATATGACAAAAACAATATGAATCGTCAAGTTTAGTTTACTCATGTACAAATATATGCCAAGATGTGTTTTTCCACCTAATACGGAAGGTTTGTGGTCCAATTTTAAATCGTTGTTATACAAGTAAATGAAATTTTAAATTCAAATACTAGATATTAGGAAGAAATAAGTCAGGCTAACGAAAGGTTGAGACTTTATTGTTTGTTGCAAGTAGTGAAAAACATTAAATTTTATATGCAACTATTTCCTTTCTGAAATACCTTTAAGG
>NC_049981.1:431773-448875 GCF_000003815.2 Branchiostoma floridae | reverse complement strand
GCAAGGTACCAGCCCGACCCCGGGAAGGATCGCCCGACGGCCAAAGGCCGGAGGGTGATCCGACCCGCGGGATGGCTGGGACCGAGGTGATGCGGAATACACCGTGTTGTGTTTTATTTATGTCATACCCACCTGAGAAAACGCATCTTTCGTTGCAAACTGCACCAGGAGTTGAGAAAACGTTGTATACTCAAGTAAAAGATTGTAACAGCAGCAATTATAACGTCCGAATCCGGCAATTTTCAACCGTGCCGTATTCGGCCCGTTGAAAATAGTTCGATTTAATCGAAGGAAGCCTGTGTGATACAACTTTCGAACCTGTGTGATAAGGAAGTTATCACACGGTCCGGAACACGGAACACCTATTCGTGGTAATACGAGCCATTTTTTTACAAGTCTACTATAGCAAAACCTATCATATATTTTTTTTCTCGCGGACAAGGCTCTCTGGTAGTTATGTTAATAACTTAACTGGGTCCAAAAACCTGTTAACATATTTATGTTTTACTCGCACGCAAAGCTATAGGTCTAAAATATTGCTGCATTTCTAGTTTGATATTGCATTTTCAAAGAACATTTGACTCTACCTTTCCCTGATAGAAGGGTGGGTACTTGTCCGTCATGAACCACTCGAACGGGTTGCGCATGCGCACGTGGTTGGGGTCTGTGAAGACGGTGTCCCAGGTCTGGTTGGTGATGGGTGTCACACTGCAGTTTCCGGTGGTGGGGAGAATCTGGTACTCAATACCTGGACAGTAAAAAAAAACGCACGACGTAGCGTAAACATCTTGTGAATCGAGACATAGAATTACGTTTTGGTGATCAGTTTTTCTCAGGACATTATATGAAATGGTAATATTGAACACAGTAGCTAGGTGTCGCTGCTAGCAATGCGATTCCAATCGTAAATAGATGTCACAAACGCATTGAGATATGTATACAAGTATAATAAGTGCTATTTAAAAGATATTTAAAAGGCTTTTAGCATAGACATTTAGCAGCAGTTTGTGATAGAACCAGTTAATATGAAGTATTGTCGACTGGAAGGTAACAGGCGGTCACCATAGCGTTTAATGTTATAATAGTGAATAAACCTTGTAAAATAAGTATTCCATCTAATAAAATTGATTATTGTATCATCTTCTCACATTCTTAATTATCATTTGTATTCCGATAAAAGATTTGTAAACGATGCTAACGACTCCGTGTCTAAGGCGTTGCCAAAAAGAGCAATCACCAGACCTGTGTTGAAGTCCTGAATAGTTTGAACCGGAATCTCAAAGTTGACGAGGAAATCCATCCTGGACAGTTTGTAGCCGTAGTCGTACCACGTCTGGAAAAATAAATGAATGAAAACTATTGATCAGTTCTCGTATCATTTTAAAATAAAGTCCCATTGTATGAAAGCAATACATTTTGACATGGTAAAAAGCTAAATCAACCCTAGAATACAACACTGAATTGAATATCACATTGACCTTGCATTGACGTTGCTGATTTGAAAATTTAAAGTTGAGCACAAGTTGCAGATAGCTTTGCCTTGATTATGTAACTTTGTTATAACTGCCCTGCATATACATGTTTTATAATGTTCTTTTGAAAACTGGGTAATAAAAGTCGACTCTTTTTACAAGTATCAGTCCCTGTCTTTGTTTTACATAGCCTGTAGACATCTAGGATGGGTGTTAGTTTATGTAGTTAACGTTACACATAATCATGGGTGACAAGTCACTCCCGAAAACTGCTGGGCCGGTTGCCATAGGGACCATTTTGCCAGGGTTTACATACCCGGCCACGTGTAATGTACTAAAGAAAATAGTTTTAATTACAACAATATTCATCCAACAGTGGCAGTTTTTAAAGGAATAGGTACATACTTTTAAACTTGCAATGTCTTACAGGGCATCTTGTTCACGGACTACTCTCGCGAGAGCACGAGACTTGGCCCGAGAGTTGCGTATATCGTCTGTATTCATACGTGACTGATTATCCTCTTCAACGAAAATATGTTTGTCTTGGATCAATTTTGAGAGGTAATGATTTTTGTATTCTTAATTATTTTGTAAAATTTTTATTTTAATCTATACTTTATAATAAAAAGTTGGAAATCTAAACTTACATCATAGTACGCGATAACTGTCTCGTATCCCTCAGCGCTGGGTATGTTGGTGAGATATTCTGTCCTGACGGCGTACCGGTCCGGTAGGGGAGGGAGGGACAGGGACAGCTTCTCATTCAGGCACAGCACGTTCTCTGGGGGCTAGAACAGCAGAGAAGAAAGTAAATAATCTCATTCAGACACAGCACGTTCTTTGGGGCCTGGAACAGCAGGCAAAAATCAAATACTCTCATTCAGGCACAGCACATTTTCTGGGGGCTGGAACAGGATCGAAGAATGTTAATTCAATTCAGTACAATGCTAAGCCTGGCATTTTCCCAACACTATAGCGGATCAAATTGTCTACAGCCACTGTCACCTTCTTCAGGACCAATAGCGACCAATCACTTCAGAACGTAAACTCGCAAAGTACGTGAGGTCAGTAATTGGTCAAACGTGCCAATAAGTTTATAATGGTCCCGTCTTTGTTTAGGGTTGGGTGGAGTGCCCTGATGTATTTGGACTCTTACAAAGTAGCCCTGTTCAGTGTCTAGTATTTTGACTTCATTATTATTTTGTTCAGATCACTGCAGACTAAAACCAGATGACTGCAGAAATCCAGAATGAAAGAAGAATGTAAAATGATTTTCAGTCGACTCAATGTCTTTCCAGAAACCTCCGATTATTACGTCACTACGTGACCACAGTAATGAATAAATATAGAAAGTTTTATGCTACATCCAGGACGTGCAATGTTTGCTCCGAAGTATACCCTGTATATACAGAATACGTCGAAAGCAGACTTAGGTGTTTTGGATTATCAAGGATGTATTTCAGCGGGACGCATCCCAGAAAACTTGGTGTTGTAGGAGGCGGAGAGATACCGTGTGTTAACGTCATCAGCCTCCTTGTTTTAACCTGGCTATATAAATGAAAATAAACTTTCACATGGAGTAGAACAAAAATATCAAATTTCGTAGAAAATGGATGTATTACTTTAGTTCATTACCTGAAACATCTTTCCATCCACGAGCACCTTGGGTCTAAAGAAGACGAACTCGTACTGTCTTTTGAAGGGACGTCGCCGGGAACAGGTGGCTGCAGTGGGGCTACATCCTTGGCCCTGCACTACCACACGGACGGGGACAGAGGGCGCTGCAGGACCGCTGGCTGATACCCATGCGACTGGCTTACTCCAGTAGTAATCTACCCTGTCGTTTATATCAACCGAAGAAAAATTAGCTCATAAAATGTAAGGAATATGTTGTTTTTTTCACATGCTTCCTAAAATTGTTTGAATCCTTTCCCTACCAGCACATCTACCGTTAATACTTGTTTTCTGACAGTAAGAACTTCTATATATGCAATATCCGTCAGAAAATGAAAAATGAAAAAAAAGAAACAAGAAACGTAAACACTCTCTGAAACTTAAAGTATGAGAGTACAAGGTGTATTGATATTGTCAAAACAGAAAAATTTCAAATACCTTTCAAAATGTCATAAACAAACGAAAATGGACAAAGCACATGTAGTTAGATTTCTATGTGTTTTAAAACGAGAAAAAAAACTATCAGATGTGAATTCATGCAGGTCAACAACAAAATATAGTTGTTAGTTGAATTAAGCATTAAAATTGAATATACGGGTGCTCCATGCTTTCTCATTTTTTTTGTCTAACCTAGCCAAGACCACTTGTTGTCATATGTGTATTTATGTCTCTGGGCATGAATACACAAAAAAGATGATTATCATATTGCAAAAAGAAAACAAAAACCAAGCAAACGGCGATGTACTCACGTGAATGTAGATGACCACTTGTTGATGAAGTTACACTGGCGCCAGTGTTGTACGGGAATCCCGCGGATTTCGTCTTCTCCAACGTACGTGATGGGCAGTCTGAAAAATAGGTATGAATCATTATATCTGGAAGATGTATCGATGTATCTTTTTACGCCACAAAAAGTAAAAACCTCCTTACGTTTAAGGACTTGTGAGTCTATTAGAATTCGTCGATGAAGGTTTATCATCCAGGTGTATTACTGAAGCAACTAGATACAAGGTCAATCACGTTTCCAAAATCACCCACAGGTGCTTGAGTAACTGCTTTTTGGCGACTATTAGAATTGCAACATTTACTGGAGCGTAACAAGTGACGAGAGGCAGGTCGAGTCATTTCTTTCTACGAAATGTATCTAAGCTTTTTTTGTAAGTAAACAAAACCGATAGGTGTCGAAAAATTGATCAAAATATTAGGGAGAGAAAACGGTGTTAACATGCTTTCTTGTATATTCATAAATTACATGTACTAATTGCAAAAATTCATCCTGTATGATCTTCAAAATTAATCGCTGCAATGCAGATATTGACAGCAAGGTGGCGACAAAACGTGCTGATGACGTCACAGATCCTTACCGACTGGCGTCGAACCAGAGCGCCTGCGCAGTAGAGAACATGTGGAGCGTGCCGTTCTCCAGTTTGTGTCCAACCAGAAAGGTGTTGTCGTCACTCATGGTCTCCGTGATACACACCATGTCTGGGGAACAAACAAACAAATAAACAAACAAACTAACTAACAAACAATTAAACAATTTAATAAGGTTATATAGCCAGAATATCTCAAGTTTTCATAATCGTACTGACTCAATATATGTTCTTTTAAAGGCTCTATTTTAGATCCCGCATTCATTGAGAACCCCTTTGTTTAAGGTAACTATTTTAGGAAAATTAAAAAAAAGAAAGAGAGACAAAAAAGAAAGAATTAAGGGAAAAAAGAAGGAATGAAAGAAAAGAGAAAGAAAGAGTCCATTTTATGTGGTGTTACTTATGCTGTCCTAAAGATAGAGGAAATGACGATGAAGAAGTAGAAGAAGAACAGACTTACTCATGCACGGTCCAGGCATGGTGACCGTCTGACCATTCACAGTCTGTTGTTGCACACAAGCCAAACCTGGGCAAGAAAAAATAAAAAAAAATTACGTCTTTATGACAAAATCACAAGGTAAGAAGTGAAAACTATTAACAAACAGTCAATCAATATACATAGCAAAACTATTACAACAGGAATTTCAAAAAACACAAAAACAACAAGATTTCACTATGGTATTGCCAAAGGTCAGATCTCGTACCCTGGATATCGTAGATCTCGTTCGTCTGGTAGTTGTAGATCTGGTAACCATAGTTACCGCCCGCCATGATGCCGATTACGCCACGGTTGTATGTAGAGTCGAAGAACTCCCACATCTAAAGGTCAAAGGTGAAAGGTCACCGTCAAATACAGGTCAAACACGGTAGTCGTGACTCTCCAAAGGTCAGGTGTAAAAGGTCAATGAAGGAAGATGGCGTCTCTTGCTCAGACAGTGTTAAGAAACAAACAAACAAAGAAAAGAAAGTTACCTCTATTGTCTTCTTGGGTTGTCCATCTACAGCATCAATGGTGATCTCAATGATGGTTTGGAAGGAGCTGGGTATGGTGGGGAGGGGCACGGTAGTGTTGGGGCCGGGAGAACAGACGGTAGCGTCCGGCCATCCCTGTAACTGGCCAAATACGCAGGCGCACTGCACGACAGCCGCGAGGTAGAGCAACAATCTTCTCATTTTGGTTCCCTGTGACTAGAGAGTAGCGAATCTTTAAATCAATTCTATGAAATTATCATAACATATATAATACATTAATGCAGTTGCAGCCACCTGTTCCAGAAACAGGTACTCAGTTATTTTAAGAGTCCAATACCTACCTGCAATTAGAAAAATATGAATACACATGTTTAAAAAAACTTGAAATATCATAACTAGAAGTTACACTGCAGAATGTGGGAAGATACTCAAAATATGTGTATCTAATCATTTCCTGTTGTTTACACCCTACAAACACAAAATGTAGATAAACCATGCTATACACGTATGCTATGGTCACATATTTCAAAATCTGGACCTGGCTGGGCCACTAGCTTTTGAATAAGAAAGTTTAAAATGACAGAGAATAAAACACACATAATGTGAAAAATGTCATGATCATAATTTGCATAATATTCCTTGATTAAACAGCTTTTGTTCTTCCTTTCCACAATCATCCCAACCGGGAACGGGACCTTAACCATTCAGGGGATTTGGTGACCAAAAGAGAAAGAAACGTTGACTGAAATGTATGATTTTTTATATAATAAGAGGGTGTAATTGGAGAGCAAACTCATCGTTATTTTAAATTTTTATTTAGTTAATTCTGAGATTGCAAACTATGCAATACATGGCATACCCAGGCAGCTTATCTCACATTAGTTGCAAACGCATATACATATGCACTTCGCATAGAATACACATAATTAACTCAGATTGCTACCTATAAACATGTACTTTAAATGAGACAACAATACTCACCGTTATTGCACTTCCCTTGGTGTAGTGTTGCGCAGTTGGCAGGAGAAGTTACCATACCAATATGGCGACCATGGGTTGTAGAACGGTGACCAAAGATCAAAGTCCGTCCCTCTACAAATCTTCAACGGTTGTGGCCTTTGGCCTACCTGAAAAGTCAGCGAGATAACGATTTTTTGGACACCACCAACTGTTTTTATTCACGACTGTCACCTTCTTCAGAGCAATTCTGACTGGTGCACATTGTACCGCAGCATAGGTGTCGCTTCTCACATTTGCGGTCCTATTCGTAGATAGTAACGTAAAAGCGGTGTTTGCAATGCGGTGCCAAACGTAAGGAGTGTATCAGACACATAAATGTAATCAATTTGTGACCTAATTAAAGACCTCACGTAATCGTCATGTTTGTTTTTATTCTGTGGTGAGAGTGAGCTGAGTTTTTTAGAGTATACCTTGTCTTCGTGAAAAATCAACGTTTCAAGACATAGAAAGGGTAAGACATGAAAAATAATTTAAGAATTGTTGAAGGCATACCTTTGTGTTTTTTCTTAGTTGGGCGTTGTTTTAGAGATAAGGGTTGATTCAAATATGTTTGGGAGGAAAAGAACTTTAACAATCAACAATTTCTATAGACAAACTAGAAAAAAAACATAATATCTGTTTTTCAACATTTATTCAACTTTGAAATTATATTGTACACGTAACACGTGTTAAATTGTATAGAACCCTATTTTTAGAAACTACATGTACGGCCAGCTTATCTAGTTTACATGAAATCTGCATTACATTTTTAAAGAAAAGTATAACAAAGAGTAACGCTGATATACATTGAGACGATTCTAAAGAGTTACCAATGAAAACATTCAAATAATCATTATTACTTAATATATCGACACATTTTGTAATGGCTACAGATTGTTTGAGGATTACCTAACTTCGGACAACTTAAGCCCCGGTCACAAAGCGCGTACGATTCCTTGCGATTCCTTCCGATGCGCAGGATAAGCGCAGTGCGACGTAAGTCGGAAGAAAATCGGAAGCAATGGTTTAAGTATATAAAGCCGTGGTCACAAAGCGCGTAGTGCATCGTACGATGAGGTCATAAGAGCGTGCCTGCGTCAATCGCAGTGGATCATAGTAAATCGGGGAGCGTCGTATGGCGAAAAATAGAGCTGAAATGGATTTTGAACATGTTCAAAATTTCGCTATCGTCGTAAGATTTTATTTGCCCCCATAGCAGAGTTCATCACGGCAATTTTTGTCTACTGATGAGGTTATAGATTTATGATTTTTTAGCATGTTGTGATGGTTTCAGTTTTCCCTGATATTGTCGATATTGACGAAAAGGGGAAATATATCAGTCGCAACTGCCACAGTCGCAACCAGAGAACAGCGAGCCACGCAGACAATTGTTTGATCGCTTCATGCACGTGCGTTTATAATTAGATCAAATCTCAGCTCTCGTCGGTCTTGCGTCAGTTTACCATAATCGTAATAACCATGGGGACAACTCGAACATAAAGACAGGCTCTATGAGTCGGAAATATATATGATATAATGCTTATCATTTGATTTTTGAATGATGGCATCTTTTTGTTGATAGCATATCATGATCATGACGATCTTCGAAAGAGCCTGACACGTAGAGCCGGCAAGCAGGCCGAGATAACCATACCAGTACTCACGCTTGATTTGAAATTTTGCTTGTAATACTCTTGTTGTCATGGTCTTTTTTAATTTATTTTTACAGTTAAAGATATTATAGGAAGGTATTTAACAGCTTTGTCCACATTTTGTTGGTTAAAGAAGCACAAAAGCGGTCAGACGGCTATACAGAAGAGACACAAGTGAAAAATCTTGCGACGCTGGAAAAATTTTGAACACCATCCGATGCGTTGCGATGGCTTGCGATGCTTACGATTTTCTTGCGATGTACTGCGCTCATCGTACGATATGCGGAATAGTCCATCGCAACGAATCGTACGCGCTTTGTGACCGGGGCTTTAAGTAGATTATAGACACATCTAGTACAAAGAAAAATAAATCATTACAATAACCAGAACTTTCGAAATAAAATACCTTTTGAGGTTGACACTGAAGAAAAAATGTTCTTCAGCACATGTTTACAAGGTAAACTTTGCTTTTAATCGTGTTCAGATATTAAGCAAGTCCATATCTTTTTACAATGCAAGATATACATGGTTTGGTTAGCACTAAATTTGAAAAGAGTGATCATATTAAAAATCAACCTGCTAAGAGTAAAAACTTACATTTCCTATATAACAAGAAAGTGTATATTTTTTGTATTGTAGCCCTGACTTGATCATATCCCCTAATGTTATAAAAAGTAGTACAATTACGGATTCATAAAATAAGCACTACTTAAATCGTCTTGAATATTCTTCTTATCAACAGATCATTAAAGATCATGATCATTTTACAAATGTTTCAATGTGTCGCTTTTTTACCAACAGTCTACTATCTGTCAGTTTACGTTTCTGAATATTTTGTTGTTGTCCTACCGCAAATCATTATCATCTACTGCAAATATACACTAGTACTATGCACTAGTACTATCCGTGGGGACCTCGATGGTTTCCATCTGTGTGGGCAGGCCTCCCGGGACCTTCTCCTCGGTAGGTGCGGAGTTGCCTCCCCCGCTGCGCGCCACGGCAGGAGCCTTAGACCCCCCATCGAACCCGCGCTGCAGCAGGAACATCAGGCCCAGCCCCAGGGCGATGGTCACGATCAGCAGGCCGATAGCCAATCCGGCCATGGCACCTACGGAAACATACAAACATTGTAGACCCGAACCCAAGACAGTAGTCATAAACAAACCAGCCATGGCTCCTACGGAAACACAAACATTTTAGATGGTCATGATAAGTAAGCCGATAGCCAAACCAGTCATGGATCCTTCGAAAACATACAAACATTTTCAGACTCAAACCCAAGGTAGTAGTCATTATCAAACTAGCCATGGCTCCTACGGAACAAACAAACATTTCAGATGGTCACAATCAGCAGGCCGATAGCCAAACCAGCCATGGCTCCTAAGGAAACCTACAAACATTTAGATGGTCAGGATAAGCAAGCCTATAGCCAAACCGGCCATGGCACCTACGGAAACCTACAAACATTTTAGATGGTCATGATCAGCAGGCCGATAGCCAAACCAGCCATGGCACCTACGGAAAACACACAAACATTTTAGATGGTCAGGACCAGCTACCCGACAGCCAAACCAGCCATGGCTTCTATAGAAAGTACACAAACATTTTAGATGGTCACTATGTACTAGTAAAGCATCCGTAAAACATCCATTAGCAGCCCGATAGCCAAACAAGCCATGGCACCTACGAAAAACAAAATCATTTTCCTATCATTGTACAGTCATACAATTACAATATCTCCATACCAGGTTCTTGATTTTTCTTACATAAATGCCCCCTGCAGTTTGAGAACAAGCTGTTAGGTAGCCCAAACCCCAACGACGTCTCCGTCACTTCAAAAGCTATGTGCTACCAAAACGTCGTGACCACAATCAGAACAAAACAAGATGTTCTGTTGCAGTACAAGATCAACCACCAGGAGGCCAAATGTTCACCAACACGTTTTGTATTAACAACACCTACCAACAAACCACATACCGTCTACATACATTCAGGGACCATCAAAAGACAATATGTAACGGTGTAAGGTTATATTTCAAGGCTGTCATAATATGTTTTGGCATAGCAGTTTAGGCTATATATTCTAATTATCTTCTGCAATATTTATGAATTAAAGAACCATGATCCTTACCGCCGGAGAATCCTATCAGGGTGGATGATTGGTTATCAAAGATGGCGTTTTCCACGATGGTGCCGGGGGAGGCAGGCACAACCACGGTCAGCTGGGAAACGGAAGTGACGACATTCAATTTCCGCAACATATATACTAGTCAATATAGTATTTAGTAGTTAATCTTAAGACATCTTTGCAAGGTAATGCAAAAGGAATAGCCGATATCGAACAAATCATGGCCAAATCATGGCCAATGCAGTTCATATTAAATGTTAGATTTAGTTGTAGATTAGGCCTACGTGAATAATTCATTTCTGACCAACCAGGATACTTCAATTCTCCGCTGATACAAAATAATCACATGAGGAGCAAATCAGCCAGACCGAAGTTCCAATAAGACGATATTGGCTACAGAGGAATGGCTTCTAACCAATCAAGGTGCTAAAAGATCAGGTTTAGGCAGTGAAAATTTGGTCGTAAAAGAGTATCATCATCAGCAGCCAATTAGAGGCTAGCATTTCGTTTTGGAGTGCAATCATTGGTCAGAAAGGATGACGTACCACATTCTGCAGTTGGATGGTGACCCGGAAGCTGTTGGTGTCGATGGCGTTCTTCAGCAGAGTCCTGGCCACGTCCAATGACGTCTGCGGCTTGACGACGGCGACGTTACCAGTGACGGGGGGAACGCCCAGCAACGTGAACTTGACAGTGACGTCACTTGTACTGGTGTAAGTAAACTGCAGACGGAACGATATGAAAGGTTACATTGCAAACAGACATGATGGCAGATTCAGGACATTTTTTACAGATGCCAGTATTGCCTTTGGAATAATCCCCTTTAAGGTATCTTGCCACTTAACGTTTTTAGGCAAGCCTCATCTGACTTTGTGCCTAGCCTGTTCGTGTTTGTATTGTTTTGCGTTTCTGACGTCACGGGAAATTGTTGAGGATGGCCACGTCATATTGTCTTCTTTTCTTCCGAGATCATAGAAAAAATAGATCGAAAGATGAAAACGTTAGTATATAAAAATGATTTACCCCTAGGTTCTGTATGCGGAGAGGAGAGACCGTCATGACCCGAGCCAGCTCGTACAGAAACACGTCACGGGCCAGAGTCTCACTCAGCTGGAACGCCGCCTTGTAGTCGGCTAGGGAGAAAAGAAGAGACGAGGGTAAAACTTTGAGTTGACCACGGATAACTCTCAGTACACATATGCAACTAGGTGTTTATGCAAGACCGACGTTTCAGTGAAGGTATGTCACCTACCAGAATTTATAATTGGTTCTATTAGGCACTGCTTACTGTCGTTGCTAACAGATCCCAAATTCATTTCTGTTTACGTAAGCACTATAATACGTTTGGGAGTGCTTCTGTCAGCAGCGACCTCTATACTGTAGTGCAGTGAACAAGCTCCGAGGAAGGTTACAGACGGTCACCGAAATGTTAACGTTGATCTTGAATAAAACATATTGTGTATAAATGAGTTGTTAGAAAACTGTTATGGGCATTTCTTCAATTTTACGTCTTGCCGCACAAACGAATCCCCAAGTTTGTCTAGACTTGACCGCAACTTTTCTAAATCATTCATAACGAATTACTCTCCAATAAAAGGCTTGACTGGGACGTTATTGACAATTGCATGCGCCCAATGTTCTGACAGACATTCCCATTAGAACACCGCTGTCAGAAAACGGGGGGTAAAGGAAGGTCACACAACTTTCCTATGAGACCAATCAACATCTGTTTTAAGAATTATTAATAGATAAAACGACGCCATAAATAATGAGTTGATACGGCAACTTTCCAGACGTCATTACAAAGGCTAGCAGATAAAACCTAATGATCACACCATGTCTCGTTTTAGTGCAAGATCACGTCAACTCTCGCGAGAACAACTTTCAAAATGGCCACCAGAATTCAAAATTGGTCTATTCGTTTCAGTTGCTAAAAGAAGGAAAGTAACCCAAAAGTTACACAAACTACTCCCTTACACTGGTTTATATTTGGTAGTTATTACCTGGTACAGTGAACATGATGTTGACTTTGTTGGACTCGGGGAAACACTGTGTGGTGTCGAACACCCAGAGGTAGGGATGTTCCTCCACAAACTTGAAGTAGTTCCAGGTGAAGATGTTTGCCTTGTCTGCAGACGCTGAGTTGATGGGCTAGCGGAATAAACAAAGAGCTTTCAACAAATACAGATTTTTAAAAGAATTCCTTGCAAGTTATCATGGTACATCTGTATGTCTAATGGTTACATTATCTAAGGCCCCATCAAGAAATAAACTTGGATATAGGTGGTGGAAGACATGGAATGGGATAACCTTTGATAATCATTGATAACAGGAATCTTTCTGATACCTTTGACCTAACTTCCTGTCAGTGTCCCCGCTACACGGTAATGTTTATCGAGTGTTTCCAGTCTGTGGTTAAAACGGGGGGTGGCACCCAGGCTAAACATTACAATATCGCCATATCATCTTTTAGCATGTACCCATCTTAATCGCAGTGATCGTTTAATGTCTCCCAAAAGTTCAGGAATGGTGACGAATGTGCGAAAAGGTCTCTCTTATATTAAAGTGAACGTCCACTTGCAGACCACTCATACTTACATTGACCCGAATCTGCAGTTTGATGGGAACTCGTCTCTGCTCCAATGAACCCATGTAGTGTTGATATTCCGCCTGGAGGGAAGCGATATGGTAACGTGAGTTTCAAGAAGAAGACTCTACTGGAACTAGAATTAGATAACAAGACTCGTTTTACAACTACTGTTGCACTGCTTCCAATGACGTTTCATTGACCGTCTGTCACTTTCCCCATGGCGAATTCTGACTAGTTCACATTGTACTGGACGTACATATATTACACTCCTTTACATTTGCGACCGCACTGCAAACACCAAATCAAACCATGGCTGTACGTAATACACCTTTCTCACGCGGCGGCCATGATAGATCGAAGACGAGATCAATGAGACAAACACACAGAACTTATTTCTAAAATCAGGTCCCATTTAGTTTTCCCCCAAACCACACAAATTTTCATGATTTAAGATACAATAATAGATATGACAAGTAGTGTTATGCACCGAAAGATGTAACAATTTAGAGTACTGTAGACTGATCCCATAGTCCCTTAAGAGATGTAAAATGAAAACATAATAATGCAAATTTTTGACGGATTTGCAGCCATTAACTTATTGGTCAATTTCCTTATTGGCAGGCTATCATTGGTTGAACTGCTAATTATAACGGACAGTCTTTTGCTTGCCGCGCAAGTTGAACTCGTTTTAGATCTATCATGGCCGCCGCGTGAGAAAGGTGTGTATTTAGGACCACATCTGTAAGCAGCGACACCTATAGCTGCGGCCAGAACTACCACAAGGAAGGTCACCGACTGTCACAATAAGAGTCGGAGTTCCTTAATTCAGTGACTTACTAACCCGACAAAAGTATTCACGAATTGAACTCTAATTCTTTGCTTCATATGAAACGGAAGTGAGTTTAATACAATTCAGCATGAGCTAAATGTCTGATACGTAATGAGCAATGTCTGACAACTAACCGATGAGTAGTAGTAGGTGAACTCGCTCTGCATGGGGTTACTCGGGGGCCAGTCTGCGCGGGCTGCCAACCACACGTCGGTGCGCATGCCTCGGGTCATTTGCTGTAATGAAGTGTTAATATGAAATATCAATAATAAGTATCAGGCACAAGGTCAATTCCGACACCACGATGAATAAAATTCCGGAAAATCCTTTTAATCTAAAAAAAAAAGACCAATCAGTGCAATTGGAAGTATTATGCATGAAAAGGTATTATATGTGGGTTGCCATTGAATGTCTTCACAAAGCCAGAGCCCCAGAATTCTTGGACTTGAGTCGGAATTCTGAGAACATGAGTATGGATACATCTAATCAAAATCAATTTATTGGATAATTCTTCTTGAAATGATTGATGTTTTGCAGAATTAAACTAGACGCCCTGAAATATACTAGAATTAGATGCATTTATTATCAGTAAATCAACTGATTTTATCGGTTGGTAATCATACGCATACAGACAAATTTGAAGATTTTCTATCCCTTTTGATTCCGTTTCTTTAAAAGTGCATCATTTACCTTTCCCTGGTAGAAGGGCGGGTACTTGTCCGTCATGAACCACTCGAACGGGTTGCGCATGCGCACGTGGTTGGGGTCTGTGAAGACGGTGTCCCAGGTCTGGTTGGTGATAGGTGTCACACTGCAGTTTCCGGTGGTGGGGAGAATCTGGTACTCAATACCTGCACAACAACAGATGTATATTGTGATTCAAAGTAAAGAATTTAAACTGTAGGTCTCGAAACAAACGAGGTAAGCTTCAAACATTTTCGAGTGGCACCCACAATTCTTCGACGACTTTTATCATCACGTGATCCTCGAGGATTCACGAGGTCACGTGACAGGAGGGTGCTGTAGATTTAGGGAAGACGTTGACTGCCTTGGTCACATTGCCATGCACTAGGTCCCAGCAAGGGTTACATATTATAACTCTTTTACTTGTTGTTTCCAGCACAAAATAATAAAGAAAATAACAAAGAAACAAATAAAAGAATGACATTGAACTGAACCGTATCATATGGCCTACCCCCTTAGGCGTTACCAAAAAGTAAGAATGACTCGCGAACCTGTGTTGAAGTCCTGGATGGTTCGAACCGGAATCTCATAGTTGACGAGGAAGTCCATTCTGGACAGCTTGTAGCCGTAGTCGTACCATGTCTGCAAGAAACAATGTTTTTCGCTGTGCTTAGTCCTCATTTAACAATGAAAACAAAAAAGCATGAGAATATGTGTGTGTTTTTTTTCTTAACATGACATTTGTTTGGCGTTCTGTTAAATACCATTGTGATACCCGCATTTACGTTATGTGTTCTATAGGCCTATTCACACATGGAAATGTTCTGTCGCATGGATGGGCAGAGCGTGAGTCCTGGGTCGGTGCGTGTGAACAGAAAGATGACGGACGATGTTGGCATATGTCACTGTCGTACGATCTCCAATTTTCCTTGTGTGAACTGGACCTGAGACACATTTTTCTCTCCCGGATTCAGCCTCGTATGCCATACCGTTAAATATCTGCATTTAATTATGGAAATATTATATAAACATTAGTCTCACTTACATCATAGTAGGCGATGACGGTCTGGTACCCCCCAGCGCTGGGTATGTTGGTGAGGTACTCCGTCCTGACGGCGTACCGGTCCGGTAGGGGAGGGAGGGACAGGGACAGCTTCTCATTCAGGCACAGCACGTTCTCTGGGGGCTAGAACAGCAGGGAACAAAAGGTGAATAAACTGTCACCCACCCCCCTAGAAATATTATATCTTTGTTTTTTAGTTGGACAAACAGGAATAATACAGAATCATCGAATCATCGGCCGGCTCGAAGGAATTGATAAAATATATCACTGACTACATCACAAATTGAGATAAGCGTCTAGGGTAAGCATTTAATGTGACTGGAAGCCTATAGCTTCCCCCGTCCGGCCATAAAAGCGTTTAAGTCATTGTGAAAAAGAGATTTGGCTCAACTTTAATTCTGTTCATCTTGAAAATAAATTCAGGTTTGATCAAAATCAATTTCTATATGTTATTTGCATATAATGATCATAATTTATAAAAGATTTCATTGATAATCATACATGAAAATATAATACGTTTTAATTACTTTAAACAAAATCATCAATTTCAAAATGTTTGTATGGTCGAAATTTACCTGGAATATTTTCCCGTCCACGGTCAGTGTAGGTCTGAAGAAGACGAACTCGTACTGCCTTCTGAAGGCACGTCGGCGGGAACAGGTGGCTGCAGTAGGGCTACAACCTTGGCCCTGCACTACCACCCGCACGGGGACAGAGGGCGCTGCAGGACCGCTGGCTGATACCCATGCGACTGGCTTACTCCAGTAGTAATCCACCCTGTCGTCAAAACCATGAAAAGGAAAATTTCATCAGCAACTAATAGGTGTATATGTTTCTTGCATTTGGCCACAATTGTCTACCTAGTGAGTGTCTACCTAGTTCTAATGCTAAGAATTTAAACATTACACAATGTATGTTTTTGTTTTCCGGGACATTAACAACATCTAAAACGTCTGATAAATCGTACGAAAAAAGGAAAGTTATCATTAGCTATAAAGTTACTAGGACATACATGCAGTTAAAAACTTACCCCGTTAACGTTTTGGGTCACTGAACTCCAACAAAGAGGTGACAATCGATAGAAAAGCATCGTTGACAATTTTGTGGGTTAACAAATTCAGCGCTGTGTACTCACGTGAATGTAGAAGACCACTTGTTGATGAAGTTACACTGTCTCCAGTGTTGTACGGGAATCCCGCGGATTTCGTCTTCTCCAACGTACGTGATGGGAAGTCTGAAAAAAATCAAGAACTTCAGTGAGGGAAAAATATTATTTTCTGTATTGCACACGAAGGAAAGAAGCTTCTAGCATAAGTTTCTTGTGATGAAAAATTGTTACAAACAATATCATTGTGAATAGCATGAAAGTTGAGTTGGTAAATTACATAATCCGAAAGACTAACTGTTTTCCTTCTTTAAGTCAGGCGATACCAACTTCCGACAAACTTTGACCCTGTGCTGACGTCACACATATAAATCACGTGTCTACAGCACTCAGGTAAGATGACTGAAGAAGATCGGTTGATAAATTTCTTCAATTAGAAACTGTTTATTTCTTTCAATAGTATCATTTCGATACAAGCATGAGCTACAAGTCACTAAAAAGGCAACATGCAAATACGGACACCAAGATGGCGCCGTACTTAGAATGCACGCAATCGGACCA
>NC_049981.1:426928-431673 GCF_000003815.2 Branchiostoma floridae | reverse complement strand
GCAATTATCCCCAACTATAGCTCCAAAGAAAAGTTGAAAGAAAAGGCCATATACCCAATATGTCATCGTCTGACTGATTCGATGTAGTATCTCTGAATATTAACCCTCAAACCACCGTAGCTTTTTTGGGACGTAGATTACCGTATGGGGTCAAAACTGACTCCCAAACGTTTTGTACAAATACAGTTTTTTGTGTGACTCTTTTTGTGATTTGTATATATGTATAGTTTCATTAATCTATGTGGGACAGTCTGACATGATTAGGTGAGAATACTTCTAGCTCATTATCATAATTTATGCAAAAGATCATGTGGACTACATTTTGCACCAACGCTATTCAGACCAGGAAGGAGGTTTTTGATGCCCGTATCAACTTCAATGCCGCATAGCGCCTGAATGGCTTATGCTAGGGCCACCAAACTTGGTAACTTTTTAGAAAATGTTGATAGCAAACATTTTCAGTGAACAAAGTATGTTCATCATTTTTCATGTTGCCATGGCAACGGAATTCTGACAGACATATTTATTACGAAATTTTCTAATTTTGTTTAAAACATTGAAGTTTTAAGGTTTTCTTAACAACTAACAGTTGTTTATCACATTTTATGAAATTCAACGTAAATTTCATGACTCAATATTCATAATTTATGCTAATTTGATGACGTCATCAGTCAAAATCCAAGATGCCGGCCGAGATTACCTAGGTTACGTCATAATGTCGTCATATAACATGATAATGACACAAAAGTTTAAAAAAACATTTTGGCTGACACGAACATCATTCTCTGAAAATTTCGTGATCCTACGATACGTAGTTTAGGTGTGGGTCGCAAAAGTTTGTTTTAAAAAATGCTGGGGTCAGTTTTGACCCCACTGGACCATGCATAAACTTTCTAGGATAACTTAATCAACAATGAGCCAATCTCGGTAAAAACGTATCAGAAGTTATAAGACATATATACAAACAAACTCCTAGAAGGAAATTTGTTTTCGACCAGAAATGCCATAATGGCACACATCGATATACGCCTGGGGTCAGTTTTGACCCCATACGGTGGTTTGAGGGTTAAATATAACTCCAGCAAACTCTGTTGAGAAGAAATTGAAGGTCTCACATTACTTATGATATACGCTATCTATGCAGTATTATAAAATGATGTTGAAAATGCCAGCGCTGACGCATACAAGTTTTGAATTGTTAAAATGCAATAATAGGATCACTACGACTGAAATCTAAGCAATAAAATAGGATCCCTACCTATTGACCCTATTCTCTTTCAGGAAATACGACATTTTGTTGTTATCCCTAACAAATGTAAAAGCAATAAGTAGACTTACTCAAACACGGTCCAGGCATTGTCACCTGCTGGCCATTGACAGTCTGTTGCTGCACACAAGCAACACCTGGTCAAAAAGGAGAACCAAAAATGAGGTCTTCATGACAAAATCACAATATGCAATGAGCAAAATATACAACATATCAACAAATTTTAGACACGAGTTAAATGCAATGATTGAAAGTTGACAAAGTTTTGTAGGGTTTTAAATCAAGTCTTAATTATCTAAACACATTAATTTTTGCTTTTGATAAATCTTTAATGAAAACATTTTCTGTTCTAGATTTTGTACCTTGGATATCGTAGATCTCGTTCGTCCTGTAGTTGTAGATCTGGTAACCATAGTTACCGCCCGCCATGATGCCAATGAGCCCGCGATTGTTCGTAGAGTCAAAGAACTCCCACATCTAAAGGTCACATACGATAGTTAGAAATTAATCAAAAGTTAGTTATTAACTTTTAATACGTGATAGATCGTGACTTTTAAAATAGCATATTAAGAATGTTATCAGATACAGACGTTGGCAATTATATGTAGTTATCAGCACACGGTAGTGATTAAAAGTTTTTTTTTTAAGTTGCTGTTTTCTGTACCGTTGAATAGTTGTACATTGTATTGCTAAATTAGGAGCTCATTTATTGATTACTCAATACAAGAGACTGACAAACTCACTCATACAAACACACACACACGCACACACACGCACACAAACAAACACACACACACAAACAGAAACAAACAAACTAACACACACACACACACACACACACACACATACATACTTGGACCAACTAACGACTTACTAGCCTACCTGCCATTATAATTTCATCATAAAATCTCCCCCTCAAACGATATTCATGAAGGAGCAAGTATAAAAACCCTGGCAAAAATGGAGTGGCGTCACATTTCATCTATACATGTATACGGTAAATGAAAACTAATTGTCCTATTCAAATGAATACCTTTATTGTACATTTTATTTTATTTCATTTTACAGGTCACAAAAGTCATCACAGAATAAGAAGAAAAGTTTACTTCTATGGTCTTCTTCGGTTGTCCATCCACAGCTTCTATCGTGATCTCCATTCTAGTCTCGAAGTTGCTGGGTATGGTGGGGAGGGGCACGGTGGTGTTGGGGCCGGGAGAACAGATGTTAGCGTCCGGCCATCCCTGGAGCTGACCAAGTACGCAGGCGCACTGGACGGCAGCCACGAGGAAGAGCAACGTTCTTCTCATCTTGTGTACCTGTGAAATTAAAGTAGTAACTTTTCATAATGGAAGCTCATCTGTGTCGGTAATAGTTGTATTACAATGCTAAACTTTCTTCTAACACAAGTAGTTTCTGATGACGGCACGAAAATAAGCATGTTGAGCTTGAGTGTGTCGCCATCATGTTATGTATTTATCTGTTGCAATAAGAAAAATGAAGTGATTTTTCTTAATTTATCTACAGAAATACACAAATAAAGGCACGTTTCGGCATCGCAGACTGAATTCCAAACAAAAAGATGTACGGTAGTGACAGACAGAAAGCGGAGTTCATAGTTGATAGAATAAGTCATTTATCAACCTCATCTTACAGCAAGAAGACATTCTAGGTCATCGAAAGAGACATTCCAGGTCATGAGGTCAATGGAAGGGAATACCAATTCCCGGGGGGTTGTTGTTTTTGGTCTGCTTGTCTATATTTTCGCAGTTACATAATATTTTCATCATGATAATATCTTCTCACCATAGAATGACAGGAAATTATAAATGGACATAATGATGTAATGATAAACAAAACCTCATGAGTAAGTTTAATGTTTCCTAATTAAACAAGACACTTGGGACACTTGAATGTATCATGACATCCCCAAACTCTTGTTTCAATTGTAGCTTAGATACAATGTTTCTGTGTCAATACTCCTGGGCATTCTCAGAAATGTCTTGTTTCCAATATATGCACCATTGTATGTGATATCTAAGAACATCTATCATATTGCAAGTGTAGCAAAATACGGTCAAGTTATACAGATGGCAACATGTATGTATCCAACTATGTCCTGGCATCGGTCTATATATTGCTAGTAATTGATTAACCTTAGCAAATCACAATGTTGCTATTTTCGCCCGAATTGTAGCAGTAGCAGCAGTTAAATTATGCATATATCCAGAATATTCTTGGAAACGTAAGAAAGGAAATGTGTTGCATTAGCTGGAAAATGTCAATTAATAACTGTGTAGTTTATACGTTAACAGCAAAGAGTTACACCTAGTATTTGGATTATGATGTAACGATGGGTAACACAGTTATTTACACACAATCACGTTTACGAAGAGCGTCAACAATCTTTCGTAGGGTCGTGTTCCGTAATGGTAGTGTATTTGGCCCATAGCTCAGAGATTTAGGGTGCGAATCCGTTGATATGCCACCGATCGTGTGTCATCCGGGCACTTTACCCAGCTTGGGTTAGGGACGCCCCTCGGACTTTAATATAATGTAGGCTCACACCTCAAGCACGTCAAATAACCCACCACACTTATCAAAATTAAAAGTGTGAGTGGATCAAAACCTACCTATGGCCGGACCTGGGGCAATTACTGTTGTATTCAGATCACCTGAGATAGCGCCGAATGGCAGCTCGCTCCAGACCCTTGTGATTTAGCCCCGCCTATCATAAATTTCTTGCATTTTAGCCCCTGGTTGAGAGAGTAGTAAGACTATCCATAGTTACTGTTACCATACTTTAGTTATTCAAGGCAGTGCTATCATGAACCATAAAGGGTGGATGCAAACTTCTTTGTATGTTTCACTGTAGGGTAGCGACGCCTAGTAGAACCAGTCGGTATTGCCCATAAGATAATGACAGACGGTCCACCAAAACGTTGTCAGATGAAAAACATTGTGAAAAAAAACTTTGTAGGCTCTTTGTAGCGATCCTTGTTGCAGTGATTAACAAACATGATGAAACTGTTCACGTATGTATCGATGTTATTTGCTGATAACACAATCGCTCAGCGTAAAACAAACATTCACGCCTCCTTCAGGATAGCATCAATTGGTAAACACACCAGGTACATTCTCTAGCTAGGACGGCAAAGTGCATGAACTTTGAACACTTACATGTGTATTTGCGATGAGGGAGGGATGTATGGTGACTCGACTATCTTATTATTATGATAGCCAAATGCGAATGTCCAGAAAATTCAACTTCGCGGTCAAGTCGCTCAAAGAAGTAGAGAAACTATTTTAGATACCAACAGTGTTACGTTGTACTAAGGGCACAACAATAATGTTATTCAGAAAGCTTAACGCAAATAGAATATTTGATCGTTTGACATTCGGATACAGTTTTTTAAAACTTGTTTCACTGTACTATACACTGCGCATAATATGCAAATGGTTGTTCTCTATATTCCCAGCG
>NC_049981.1:423213-424133 GCF_000003815.2 Branchiostoma floridae | reverse complement strand
AAAATAGAAAGCCTGATAAAATCCTTAAAAAAAGACGACCACAACCAGTTGGAGCCTGACCTCTAGTTGGAAAATGCTATTTCTAGTACTAAAAGAAATCTTTTCTACTAATGTCAAACCTTAAGCTCGCATGTGGTCATTGCCGCCTTACGAACGTTCAAGATTATGAATTAATAAAGGCATTACGGTCTGTCTAGCTAGTTTTTCGTTAAAACAGTTTAGGAGAAGTTTACACATTTTTTTGTTTCTTACACTGGTGGCATCGGTAATACACTCGGCACAAAAAGTTTGGAATATCAACTTTGGTATATCATATTTCCGTTATTTATGCATCAATTTCAATGTATTATATATCAATAGAAAGCTTGTTTGATTTTCTTTCCTATGGTGTCAAACTTATCATAATTGTAAACACATGAAACGAGCACAAGGCCTGCTTACATGACTGAGTCACGAAAAAAAAGTGCCCAAATTCCCCTACTTCAGTTCAACACTGTATCGTCCTGTTGATATTGGCGCGTGTGTCACTGGTTCAATCAATCTTCTTTTCACCTCACATTTGGTATACGGAACATACAAGGTTTTAGCACACTTGTGTGATTATGCCTTTTCGATAGTTGGATGGCAGAATCAAAGCGCGGATGCGGCAAGGAGAACCGCAGGCTGACACGACAAGAGTAACTTTCGGCATTTGGTGGTGGAGGCAGCGTCATGGTTTCGGGCGGTATAACCGCCATAGGAAAAACAAGACTCGTAATCATTCCAGGCAACTTCAATGTGGTGAGATATAGGGGCACCATCCTCCATCCAGTCGTAATAATATCCTACCTCTTCAATATGGGACCAAATGCCATTCTGCAAGATTACAACAGGCCACACAGAGCAAGGACCATTGGATGCTGGAGTACAGTCTTAGGCCT
>NC_049981.1:420836-421786 GCF_000003815.2 Branchiostoma floridae | reverse complement strand
CCTACTTGAGGGCTCAGTGTATTAATCCTCGATGATGGACAAAAATCTGCATGTAAAGATATTAAACAGATGCCACTAAATCAAGCAGAGTCTACCAGCGAAATTTGCTCCAAATAATGCAGGAAAAAGAGCTTCAGAGGGTCTACATTTAAAAATTTCCCTGGACCTCCCTAGAAACATTGTGCCTTCTGTGCTCTACAGGATTTCGATATTCAAATTCCAGGGGACGGAAACAATTTTAGGCTTCCTAGAGCACTGCTCAAAAGAAACAACAACAAAATAGGGTTTCTTGTATACTCACCTGACACTGGTCCACGTTCACCTTCAGAAACACAACTGTCGGGTAGCGCAGGCTCAGCTGGTTATAGAACGGAGCGATCCTCTGGCAGGGACCACACCTGTACAGATGTACAGTAAAACAACATTTTCAGACCAGATCTCATCCATCCCTTAACTTTTAAGTCTGTGACTTGTTATGCTAAAAGAAATGAATGACGACATGATATACACTGGCAAACCGAGGGCTAATTGCAACATGAAGCATACAGAAAATATAGTAAACATACATAAAGTAAAGTAATTTGGTATAATAGATAACAATGGAGGTATGTCCAGAAAAGGGGTAATTGTACGAAGTTAGTGTGTACGAACTTGTACGAACTTGTACGAAGTTAAAGGTAGATATAGACCGTAATCGGTAAACTTCGGAAGTTTTAAGTGACGTCATCTAACTTTGTACAGGTAGGCAGGGTTGGTGTACGATGTACGATGTACGATGTACGAACTTAAAAAATCTAACTTAGTACATAGGGGAAGGGTTGATGTACGATGTACGATGTACGAACTTAAAAAATCTAACTTAGTACAGAGGGGCAGGGTTGATGTACGATGTACCGAACTTAAAAAATCTAACTTAGTACAGAGGGGCAGGGTTGATGTACGATGTACGA
>NC_049981.1:411554-420606 GCF_000003815.2 Branchiostoma floridae | reverse complement strand
GTACACAATGTTCGAGAAGAGAGAAAACTGGAGAGAGCAGGACTGCTGACCTTGTGAATTATCAAAAATAAATGTTCAACAAAAGATAAATGCAATACATGTTGCATTTTTATTATTTTCAGACAAAACATCGTTATTCTACATGTTTCACATTTACCATGTGCGACAGGTGAAAGTAGAATAAAATGCTGCGTACAGAGTTAGCATAACCCACAGCATAATCAAAATATCTTAACTTCGTACATCGTACATCGTACATTAGGTCCGCCCCATGCACGAACTTAGCATAACCCACAAAATAGAAAAATCTTAACTTCGAACATCGTACATCGTACATTAGGTCCGCCCCATGTACGAACTTAGCAAAACCCACAAAGTAGAAAACATATTAACTTCGAACATCGTACATCGTACATTAGGTCCGCCCCATGTACGAACTTAGCGTAGCTACGTCACAGATAATTGTCGACGTTTCCCGAACTTTGCCGACAGCGGTTGTCGGAAGTTGTCGGAAGCTAGAAGTTGTCGGAAATTACGTGTGACGTAGGCTGATCCAAACTTCGTACATTTCACCCATTTCTGGACATGTATGTAACAATGGTGACAAGTGACTATTCTAGCAATGATATGGCCTGCTGAGAGCTATAATCTACGCATTTGGGGTTTGACTTCTTTTCTGGAAACAGTGGAAGACGAAGTAACCCACTTTGTCTTTAATTTGACAGCTCATTTACTTGTACATTTTGTGCAATGTATTGATGTGTTTTGCCAGTACATTCCAGCGATGCTAATGAACAGTGATGGATGTCATTAGAAGTATACACAAGTCCTGTATATAGAAACTTTAGCAGTTTCATATTGTGCTTTTGTGACAAACTCTTCACCACAAAATTTCAATACTATAAGAATATTTTTACTGCTTTCCCACCTGCCACATTGTTTAAACCGTGTGCTAAAAACAATGGTACGTGCTCCATTACCTCCGTGGCACTTAAAGCATTACTGTACTCTGGCGACTAAATTAATCTAACCCCGTAAGAACTTCCCCGGCCTGTACCGATTAACTGTACGGGCGGCAACCCCTACACCGCCGAGCGCCTCAATGGTATGGTACCCAGGCTAAAATTTTGTCAGTTTTGTGTACCTAAAGATATGGTCTTTTAGTAATAGCACTCTCCTCTTGAGTACAGTGTGCCTTTAATTACTTAGCTTGAGATTTATAAGAATCTTTCTCTTGAGTAAAAACAGCAGTATAATATATGGATTTAAAAATGAAGATAAGATTTTGTTCTTAAAACATTCCTTTATTAGAGATCTTCTTTACTCTGATTCATGATTGGCTGGTTCTATTGGTCACATTGTAAAAAAATGATTTTAATTCAATTCAAAAATATTCTTTTTCACAATGTGAACATGCCCTATCTGGTTAATTACAAGACTTCTGATCTACTGATCTAAAAGAATTTTTGATGTGTGCGTGTGTAAGTGTACATCAATGAATGTAACATGTAAAATCATTGTTTTCCTCTTGAAATAACCATATAAAAAGTATTTTCAAATCCAAATTGAATAGCAAACAGACCAACGTTTCACGGGCATACTTCCCTCATAGGCCCTGTCAGAAGTTGGTGGGGTCACGTGGTCTTTTGGTTACGTGTGCAACGCATGCCGAGTGCGTGCCCTCCGTCGGTTTTTGTCGCAAAATCGCACTTCGGGTACCTTCCGCATCCGTCGGAAATCACCGTCGGAACTTTCCGCTCTCACTCGGGTTCTTCGGGTCACGCACGGAACACCGACCCGGGCGCTTCAGCACGGGCGATCCGACAACAATACCTTCGCCTACCGCCGAGGGGCTGACCGCACTCTCGGACCTCTCTCTCATTTAACAAAAGTGGTGTCGACGTGCGGTTTTCGGCATCATATTCGTCACTAATCTACCTACCCGGGATATTACTGTGATTTTGGACACCGCTTTGGTTTTTTTTTCTATATCATCTCAAAGTTGGGACATACAAACATGGCGAACGTACCTTGAAAGTGACCTTCTTTCAGCGAAATTTCTAGAAACCACACCGACTGACAAAGATGGCGCCTTCCTTTTACGCCCCTCTAACGTTTCCGCATGGAAAACAATTTACGGCGCATGTTTGGACATGTCTGAGAGGCAATGTTTCGCCGAAATTTTGAATCGGCAAATCGAGCCGCCATTTTTCCAAATGCCGCACATGAGGCGTTTTGTCGTAAATGGACCAGACCAAATTCTGACAGGTGTGTGCCCGTGCGTTTGTAACAAAAGAAATAGCGCGAGGAAGATATTTGTGTATACAGCAAAGGATGATTTTTGAAATAATTTATGCAACGTCACGGCTAAAAAGATGTGTTTCCGCCATATCATCATTGATGCGCCCCCCTCCCCCATACTAACCAGTCGGCGTAGAAATCCACCACCACGAGTTTGGTGCCCGCGTTGGTCAGTTCGACCTGGAACTGGGCGTCTTCGGTGACCACGCGGACGTTCGACATCTCGGTCAGTTATTCTGAGGAAAATTCTACCAGAAAGTCGTAGGAAACAAGAAAAATCGTCACTGATGTGACTCTGTCAGCAAAAAGCATGAATCAAACGACGGATATGATGTAGAATGGCTCACTAATCAGAATAGGGGTGATGATAAATCGGTCTTTTACGACTGAAAATAGTTGAAATGATGACAAACTCTTTCAGATATTAAAAGAATGTCCAATGGAGTAAATAATTTCATATATAATATTTTTTTTTTATTTATGAGCAATATTCCTCACAAAATATATGTTAGTTTTACCTCTTTGATTGTTATGGAATTGTCCATTATGGTCAATGTGGAATAGCTGACTCATTAGAATCGGGGTGAAGCTTTATTTTCTCATTTCGAAAAATGAAAATCTTAGAAATAATTCTAATCACTAAAGGTCAATAATCATAAATAGAAAGATTTATTTCTCTTCACTTGGTGATTTAAATCTTCTAATGAAAAATACTTTCCAACATATATTTGCCAAAACGTTTCAGCTTTTCCCCTTTCTGATTCTTGTGCAATCGTCCATACTGGTCAAAGGTCATTACGAACACTTACCGCCATTTTCGTTGTGTTCTGAACACGGATGTTGAAAGTTTCTGACATACTTTTGACGATTTAAGTCGACTTAGCGACGGTTTGCTACCCTAAACCGTCCCAAATGAGTGCCGTAGGACTTCGAGGCCTCATCATGAGGCTGGACAAGCGGGTGGAAGCGCTTCTTCCTCAGAGAATCCGCGCCGTTTGGAACCATCCCGCCGGACCGAAGACGATTTTTTTCTGGGCGCCGTCCTTCAAGTGGGCCCTGGTTATCGCAGGGATTGCAGACGTTGTGAGACCGCCGGAGAGACTCAGTGTCTACCAGTCCAGCGCTCTAGCTGCTACGGGAGTCATCTGGTCCAGATACTCATTTGTAAGGCTTTATTTTGGCGCGTTTTTGAGGGGGGGAGGGGCGTTGTTCTGTTCCAAGGTGACTAGGTCATCCGGAGGTCAAGCCATCATTTAGACGTCCCCCACAACGCAATAATTTGATTTTGCCTGCTTGGATCATGCCAGCCTTTTCTACCTTTTGCTATCGTGCCTTTAAAGCCCTGTCTGTATTCGTGTTTCTTTTCTTATCTGAGTTCTTATATATTTTTCAGGGTGGCTGCATGCATGTTTAACTTGTGTCCATATGCTAACAGTCGCACAATATACACTAAGAAATGATTTTTCTGCCTACATATTGTAGGGTTTGTGTGATCTTCTATTAGATTTGATATATTTTCTAAGTAATGCCACATTATCTCACAGTTTACCCAGATACCTTTTACTCACAGATACTTTTTCACAGATACTTTTACTGGGAGTGACATTCACACCTTCTTTTTTGCAGTGACTGTAAGTGTAGCTGTTTAAGTTTATAATCAAAATATCCAATTTATAGAACTGCTCTAGTTTAAAAAAAAAAATAGTTTGCCCTATTGGGCAAGTACGTAAGAAATATACTGACCCAAACCAAATTTTTACTGGCCTGAAATTTAGATACTACTAGTATGAAACATTCATATATGCAATTTTCCTTGCAGCATGGAAATCCTTTTATTTGGCATTTAAGGGAGAAAAAAAAAACTTGGGTAAAAATTGCACCATAGATAGAAAAATTGCACTGGCACAATCTTGCAAGTATGGTAGGGCAATTGTTACTTTGACTTGCCTAAGGCAATAGTAATTATTATGGAGTTGTCTAACCTCGGTCATTATGTAAAATTTTATACCCATTACACAATAAGATATTTTCCTCTCTGTTCTCATCCTAGGTAATCATCCCAGTGAACTACAACTTGTTCAGTGTGAACATTTTTGTAGCGGCCACAGGGTTCTTCCAGTTGTCCAGGATATACATGTACAGAAAGTCTCTCAAGGAGCTCCCCCCAACAGAGGAGGCGGAAACTGCAGAAACAGGAAAAACGCCAGCAGCATGAGGCTGTCTACAGTCTGATGTTCAAATGTAGTGCTGTGTTTTAGCTATAAGCAGGTTCATGGATTGAACTGAGCATGTGCAAAGTCAAAGGTGAAGGATCCCTAACAAAAAGTAACATGGAAACAACTATATCTAGACCAGGACTGTCTCATTTTTTTTTTAAAATCCCCTACCGTTAGTCAATTTTTGTTGTAAAAGCGGTCATTTTAAGCATCGAACAATACATTTTCATTATCTAGCAGTTCAGATCTTTTTTCTCCATCCCAACAAAGAAATTTCTGTTCCGGGATAGTGAGAGAAACAGTCCTGGTCCAAACTATGCTTTATACATGTGCAGACATGTTTATATATCAGGGGCCTTCAACTTTGACATGTTACTCGCAGTGCGCATGTGCAGTTCGATCAATGAATTGGCCTATCGAAATGAAGCCTTAGATAGATATATTACGAAACTCTAGACTATGGTTGGAGTTTTACCTTAGATATACAATTGAAGAAAACTGCCACTTGCCGTACTCTTTGCTGTAGCTATTACCTTACTCAGGATGGTTGACCCACTACTTTTGTCACATGACCATACAGGGTCATAGTTCAAAGGTGACAGGTCAGACTGAACTGATTACTAAAAGTACCTATTTTGTGTCTATTAATGTCTTTCAGTAAAGTTAATACCTGAAATGCATGAAGCATTGGAAATGGAGCATTATTTGAAGTTTGATAGATTTATTGCTATTGGTATTTAAGATAATCTAAAATGCTAAGAATACAACAAGAAATTTCTCGATTTTTGCTTGTGTGATTTTCAAAAGAGTCCAAAGAATGTTGCATTTTTGCAGAAGTAAGTTTCTTGTTTATATTTATTGATAAACAAAGGCTATGTCAATTATGTATTTATATGATGTGTGGAATGGGGTTTGAACTTGACTTTGGACATTTGGAATCTGATTCAAAAAAGGCTTGTAACAGATGTTAAGGTGTGTATATTAGTACTTGCAAACATATCATATAGGCTACTGCTTTGGCCCACTGTTTCCCTCACACTCAAACCCAATGGTTTTAGCTAAATTTTCAAATAATAAATCTTAAGTTTCTGAAAAAAGATTATATCAGCTTTTGTTATAGAACTGTATGGAAATATTTTAGGTAAGTGTCTTAAATAAAGGTTGTGAGCTTGGTGTTTAAGATGAAAAATGACAGGACACTGTTAAGCCCTTTAGATATTGTCTTGATTGATCTGCTTGGAGATTGAAGGCTCATAAAAACACAAAGTGCCACGATTTCATTTTGTCATCTTTAAGTTTTTGATATCAGTATTATTATACATCAAATGTGTCAAAATGTGCAAGCTTCTTGCCAGTGAGGATGTCAATTTTTGTATTCTGCCACCAATCCGTCACAACCATTGTTATTAAGTCAAACATGATAGTATTTAACTACAGAGGCATTTGCTCTAGGCCTAGTATGGGACAAAATGTTGGGTTTCCGGTAATGGTTTGAAATAATGATGGTCGATAGGCAGGGATTTTCCGAAAACTAAGCACAGGAAGTCTATTAGGATTTGAATTTTGTCACTGAGATGCGAGGTCAAGATTTTATGTTTCTAGTTAACTCACCGTGAATGCTCCAGTTTCTCCTGAGCTGGAAATTAAATCACCGTGAACTTAAACACATTTACAGTACTGTAGATGAATGGGGAATAGCCAGATCCAATGTATTGTACTTATGTTTGAAAGCAAAGTAATGAGGCCGTTTACCCAAGCTGAAAAATATGATACCAAAATAGGGTCTTACTGTCAAAAATATTGGACCTCTCATTAACTTGATACATATAACATGTATGACTCAATACACTCTAGGTACACAAGGCATGTGTACACTGGAAAGAACTAAACATACCAAAGGTGAAAATTTCAGTGTACTTGTAGTTAGGACATGTGTTTGGTTATATATGTTGACACTGGCAAATTTAGCTTTTATGATTTGTAAACTTGATGTTAGAATTAGAGTTGTTGATCGAGAAGTTGTAGAGAACTATGCAGTTAGGGTACATTGTAAACCAAGAAAGGACTAGATTTTATGGTGTTTGAATAGCTAGGAAATGTGGACAGTGGACAGAAATTGCATAAGGTGCAAAAATGTGTGATACTAATGTCCAACACTACACACTGATTTATGCTTGTCTTAGTTGTTGGACTTTGGACTTGTTATTAAAAGGCTTGAGATAAAATACTGGTATAACTACTGTCAGAAAGTCACAAGGATTGTTTGGTCAAAGAATGTATTGAATTGTACTTTGTACTTGTATTGTGTGTAGGATCAAATCTCATTCTAATATGCTACAAGTAACGGTTATAAAGGAAAACATTTCAGAAAAAAAAATTGTTTTTCAGATTTGCTTTGCTTAGGCCACACCAATTTAATTTCTTGGTTCACGGATTTTTTCATAAAAAATATGGAGCGAGAGGGCGAATTAAAAATAAAAATAAAAATTGTAAAATGGTTGGGATAAAGGTAACGACTAATCCAAAACACAAAGAAAAAAAGTGTTCAGCTTGAAAAAAGTAGAAAAACACTAATATTGTACAGTAACAGCACCTGTACCCACACTTTAAGGAGTTTATAATATAAAGGCCAATTTGCTACACCAGAAAGTTGGTGAATGGTTTCATTAAGGGTGAAAATTTGCTTAGAGGTAATTTTTATTTTTTTTTTCAAAAAATAGGAGCGAGCGAATCCGTGAACCAAGAAATTAAATTGGTGTGGCCTTAGTGGTTGACAGTTTGTATACTTATCTGGCTATTTAATGTAATGCTTGGAGCAATGTTTTGGGAAAAGATAGCTATTTATCTGGATTTTGAATATGGGTCACATGGCCTTATGTTGTTATTGCTACAGGTTGAATAATTATGTTTGTTAAAGATATGTACAAATTTATGTGTTTGCACGTGTGAAACAGGTGGCTATATGCAGATATGAGCGTTGACTTAAATTGTTAAAGATGTCCTGAATTGTACAAAATGTAATCCATGAGTGTTTTTAAAGCACTTGAGTTTTAATTCTAATGTATTTAAAAACTAAGTATTTGAGACATGAGCATCTGTTGTTTTATTGGGAAATGGTTCTTTGTTTAATGTGTGGTTTGAGCCCCCTTAAAAGAATAAAATTCTGAAAATGCAAGGAAATTGTCTGTATTAAGTTAAGTCATTTGGTTAGGTCATAACTTCTTCATACTTGGTTCTGCTATTACTCTGTCTTCAACTAATTGCTGCAAATTGTAGAGAAGAGATGTTGAGCAATAAGTGGTACTGGTACATGTATCTTCGGAATATAAACAGGCCGCTGAAACCTCCATTTAGGCCATGTTGATTTGATTGTACGATTAACATCCTCTGGGAACCCCAATACTGATGCAAGTGTGCAAATAAAAAAAAACGTTTGGCAAAAAAAGGTGCTTTTATTTTGAAAATAAGTGATCAGGAAGCATTCACAAATGAATAAACACAGAGTTTGGTGTACCAAAGAATAGTCTTCATTTTTGTTCTTTGACTTTTTATTTTTGACCTTGAAATGGCTTTTTAGCATGCTGGCATTCTATGACATTAGTATCCGTTTTTCGATATTTTTTTGCAATCTACCGCTTATATTAGCTCATTTTATACCTGCTTTGTGTGATTTGAAGTATGGTTGAAAACCTTTCTTTTTTTTTAGAAATTTGATGCGCGCGGGGATGTCATCCATATAATGAAATCAACATGGCCTTAGTATCATATAGCCAGGGCGTAGACCAATCAGAAGGCCCCATTTCTGATCGGTTATGAGGCTGTAACACATGGACATTACCACACACCAGTGTTTAATTAATTTCTTATCGGGTCCAATCAGAAGGAGAGTTCACATAACATTGACCAATCAGAAACCCAGCAAGGAAGGGATGCTTCACTCTGCAGGGAGGAATGTTCATCAACACGGTGTACAATAAACAAGATTTTACATGCCAAGATTGCAATGTTGCGAAGTCTGTAATATCCTTATGTATCAAATGGACAAATGTGAATTTTCAAGATTTAACAAATGAAGTTAAGTATAAAAGGAAATCGTATGCCCCATACTGGTTAGTTTGGATAGGTACAGGTACCCACCCCTGGATACCTATCTATCAAGCCCGTTTCCTGCAGGTGGCCAAGTTCCACGCCCAAAAGTCATTTTAATCGACGTCGTCATACTTGTTTTTGTTTGACAAGGGGGAGTTGTCGTTAAGCACAATTTGTATCTTATCTTAGATGCCATGGTGTTCATCAAATAGGTCTTTGGTCAAAGTAAATTTTGCTTTACTGATAGAATTTCATGTTTAACGTGTTTTCTATTGGCATTGACAAGAAAGTTGTATGTATTTTGTTGCAAACCCTATCACAAGCACAGTGTCACGTATTTAATGTAGGCTAAGTCAAATTTACACTCCCATTGCACTATCTTCAAAGACTTGCCGATCTCCAAGCTTATTTCGTTAATTCTTTTCTCTAAGCCCATGTCCTACCAG
>NC_049981.1:404649-407564 GCF_000003815.2 Branchiostoma floridae | reverse complement strand
ATCTGCTTGGAGATTAGATTTACGCACACTTCTGTTAACTGCACGTACGGTACCACAAAATCCCAAACCGGTGCGGTCCAGCTAGATAACTTCGCATTATTGCACCAGCCGGATAATTGCGCGAAATTTCCTGGCAAATATGCCGTGCAATTAAGCGGCTTCTACTGTATCTCAATTTGTTCTTCAGATTTTTTATGACCAATTGAGTTGATTTCAAGATGACCACACGGTCACCGCACCCTTAAAAAGTTGTCAGAAGATTACTTCCTCTAGAGCTGTTCAGTTCAGATCTGACCCTCTTATAACTACTGTAGGAAGCTGAAATCTCTCCCGTATAATAACAAAACTGATAGGAGCAAAAACTGTTACCTTCATTATGAAATATTTGTGATCAGGAATATTTTGAATGCTAATCTCTCAGATGTCAGATAAAAATTCTTCCCTTGCCACAGGTCGACTCCCAAAATAAGGCTAGGTTTTTTTTTTTTTTACAATGGTCAGTCGCAACACAATAATCTTTCCTAGGCCTGAAGAAGTGACCTTTCACATGTCAGTATGGGCATTCACCTGTACCACTAGATTCGCACCACCAATCATAACATCAAATCTATAATAAGACAACAATAATACCGGACGAGGCCACTAAACTAGCTGACAAAGTTAAACAAAAACATCTATGGCGCAGCGACAATAACCTTAGGTCGTGGAACTTGGCCATCTGGCAGGAAAAGGCCTTGAGAAAAAGTATAAATGGCGAAGAAAATAGGACTCCTGTAGATTCATCTAAAAAAATTATTGTAGACACTGTCAGAACGATGGAAAAGATGTTCGTAGTGATATTGGTCCTGTGCTGTGCGGGTCTGTGCAGTGTGCAGGCCTTCCGACGTCGTGAGTATTACAATGATTTCCATCATGACTCTATGAACTGATCATGATTCCACACCCTAGATGTCAACTTATATAATCGGTATGAGGTAAAAGTTGGTAGGTCTTTTTTTATATAGTCTGTGTTTTTTTTTACTAATCTAACTATATCTAGCCAATGATACATTGGGTTGGAAACTGTTTACTTTGTTGTTGTGTACTAACTTGGTAATGCAATACACGAAGTTCTATCTCATGGGCCTTCATAGATTCGAATCCACTTTATATAGTGTGCTATATGTTATGAGTCGTAAGACGCAGGGATTGCTGTTTTCCCCTTTTTTGTTTGAGGACACCAAAGTTTCTCAACTTCTGGTGCATTGCGTACTGAAACTTGTGTTTTTAAGTACAACATGGTGCATTCCCCATCACCCTCTGTCCCAGCCCTCCCGCGGGTCGGATCAACCTCCGGCCTCGGGCTGTCAAGTGATCCGTAGGCTACTCGTGGTGGGGCTGCCACCTTCAGCAACTGCTATTATAAACGTATGGGTCTTGACATACGTGTTATATTGCATGCTCCATTTGTGAATGTTGACAAAAGCTGAATGCCTCATTGTTTTAAGTTCCTCTTGGAGTGAAGGCATCTGACACAGACTATTAATTTTTTGCAGCGGAAAAGACGTGCCAGCAGCTGGCTGACATGATAGAAATCGACCTGCGTGTTGAACGTGGTATCAGCATCAGTGAAGACGACCCGGTACGGCACTATAACAAGCCATGTATCTTACTAATAGTTGATTATAAACCCTTTTTAGACTCAATGATATAGGTATCAGAGTGAATTGTTTTCCTGATGTTTTTTTTTTCCTTTCTCTTTTCCTTTCAAATTTTGAAATCAATGAATCTCTGTCGACATGTCATGTTGGGGCCAAATGAACTAGAAAAGGGTTCATTGTCCAATTTGTTGTAGTTTAAAATCTGCATTTGCAAATAACTTAAAAGTTGTTACGGAAACATTAACCAAAATGTTTTGTATATTTTTGAATCCTGTGCCCATGTATATATATATATATATATATATATATATATATATATATATATACGTGTATTTTTAATGAATGACACTACTTAAACTTTTTAAGGCCGGTGAATTGGGTTTTGTAACTGGACGCTCCAGCAACTCGGATTGGCAAGTCACCTGGTATAACGACCACGATGGCACCTACCGCATGGGGGCGGATAAGAAGTACGACTTGTTCCCCGCTGGCCTTGGTAAGGAAAAAATATTTTGAGTACACATCAATGTTATCGCACCTGACAAAAACGGAAAAGCATATTTTGGGTTAGACTCAATTGATGGTACACATGCATGATGATTATATCTTTTTATTATTAAAAACAAACTATATATGTGTAAACATACAGTATACGTTAAAACCTATAATGTGAAAATTAAAAAAAAAACAGTATTGTGCCCTCTTTCCTCTGTGCACTTCTTGAACAAAACGGATGTATGTAATAGAACAGAAATCTCAATTAACTTGACCTATTTTGTTGATATAAATTTTTTAACTAACAAAATTATGATGATACCTATCACAGCAGCCCTCCCCAGTTAGGCTTCCAAATAATACATGAAAGGGGTTTGAAATTTTTTGATTTTCAAAATGAACCCCAGAAGACATGTTGGTACGATCCTTCATCTAGATGGTAGAAGGAGGCGTAGAGGATGATCTACAAAGTTCCATACGTATAGAATGCTATTACGTCGAATGAAGGTTAGGCATCCATGCAATAAGCTTAGATATACCAAAAGCAGCCTTGTAGCGAATCGAATCGTATAAGGGGCAAAATGTATGATTAAGCTAGTATTGAAAATATCTATTTACAGGATAAGGATCAGGGAAGTATAAGCTATTTTCGTAGGAAAAGCGATAACAAATAACCATCTCGTTTGTATATTGTGTGGAATATCACTTAGAAAAGAAAAAAAAATAATTATTCATGTCTATATTGATCCTAATCCTTAACTGTCTATCCATTTACTATGA
>NC_049981.1:401982-404549 GCF_000003815.2 Branchiostoma floridae | reverse complement strand
TATAAAGTTAGAGAAGTTTTCTGAGATTCTGGAATGCAGTGGGTCAATTGTATATAGATATAGGTCTTACATATTTAAAGGTGTACTACGGGATATTTGACAAAACAAAAAGTAGCTTTTCTTACTTTTTCTTACATTTGGTAGTTCAATCAAACCTCTATCATTGTATACCATATTTCGGGGAGAGATGCTGCGACATCATTGCAACACTTTCAACCATAATGGGCACAAACGGCTGGTCACTGCCTCTGTGTTCCTTATCAGCCTTGCTTCCCAGTGGGTGGCCAGTTGACAGTTTCCACTTAGTACAGTAGATTAGTTTTCTGTACAAGGTTTCTTGCAGTTTTGAAGGGAATGTGATACCCTTGTTGATACCTTACAGAATAGACTAATAAGCTTATAATTCATAGCAAGATTCATCATATGAGATCATTATACCATCATTGCAATTTTATCCAAATGTACAACATGTCTACCAACATGAGCAGTATACAGCAAGAACATTTATCCGTAATATTTGTTGCTTGATTAAAGGTTAAGGTAGTGTCGTATACATATTGTGTGATTGTTATTTTTTTTAGATTTCTGCATAAACAGAAAGTCGTGATGGTGACATATCTTAACGGACCGTTAAACATTGCTATAGCAAGGAAATTTTGCCCCTAGGGGCAAAATTTCCTTGCTGTTACAGTGTTGTCTTTGTGTTGCAGGCTGCCGACCGGAGGCCAGTCAGGGTAATCTTGAACCATCTGATGTCTGCTGCACGGCAGGTTAGTCTCTTAACTCAGGATACCTAGTAAGTAATATCTAGTCTCTAAACAGGAAGTCTCAAATAAACAGACTTAGCTTCAACAAGGAAAAGCCGCTATTTGCTTCACAATGTGGAAATGTATGAATGAGCCTGTCACAACTATCCACAGAGTGTACACATATCATCATTTCTGGGTCTACCACTGAGCAAACTTCCCGGATGACCCACTACACCCTGACTCATCAGAAACACGATGGACGACCCGTGTACGCCAGTGACACGACAGCTGACTTCCTCTACTACTATGAACCCTACTCCCATTGGAATGTTGGTCCTTCTGTCGGAAGCACCCGTGCTTACATGTACGTATACGACAGCGCAATGAGCCCGGAACAAATCCAGGGTACATGGAAACTTACAGTGAACCACGTGTGGACTTCATTTTCCTCCGTCAAGGCAACGTGTGCGGGTAAGCGGCGTACAATCATTTGTATCAGTGTATCTGTTCTATAACGTTATAGCCCGTATGATCGCCCTTCGGCGTAACACACCAGCTTCTCAGACACGCGGCGCGGTAGAAGCTGGTTGTGCAAGAATTTAACCCTCATCAGACAGGGAGGGTGGGTGTAGGCCGCGCCAACTTACTTGTCACACAGCGCCTCACACTAGAGCAAATAAATTCAGTGTCTTTTTCTAAACTGCCAAGTAGTGGCTAAGATATGTATGGCTTTCTTTTGTCACGTCAATTTGGCACCGTTGCTGTAACTATTAACATCAGAAGTCTGAACAGACAATATCATTTAGCTTGACGACGTCTACAAATCAGAAGGCCCCACAGATGCCGCAACATCTACAGCGATCCATAAATGTGTAATTCATATATAGGTGCACCGTATACACTCAGAGCGGGCTATTAACCCTTAATGAATATAACCTGTCGTTATTATAAATAGATTCTTTCTGTTAAGTGTCTGTTCATATGTACCTTGAAGTTTTCCCAAAATATCCCATTTTTACGCGTTTTCAGCCATACGTCACATTATTTCAATTATTTCATTTGCGTGTACATCATTTTTCAGCTGAACTTTTGGTTGTCATACGATGAGTAGTTGCTCCCCTCAGTGCCGTCTCCGGTCCAAGAATAGTCTTTTTGAATAGGGTTATAATCCAGAATACTCAATCTTATAATTACAATCCCATTCAATCCATGATAAATTGCTATTTGGCTAATGGGTTTATACAATGTAAACTGAATTGTTTGGAACAATGCCTGTCAAAGGTATAAAACCATAGTCTTACTTCCTTGTAGAATGTCGTGAAATCACCATCTCTGGATCCGACCATTTCCAAGAAGCCCGCATGACCACCTACAGTCTCACCAGCCAGATCAACGACGGACGCCCCGTGTACTCCAGCGACACCACATCTGACTACCTCTACTTCTATGAACCCTACGATGCCTGGAGGGTCGGGTCTACTGTCGGAGATCGTTACAGTTCCTTGACTGCAACCGACAGTCACCTGTACCCTGAGCAGATTGATGCTTCATGGTATGTGTGGGACGGCAGTCTGTGGGTGCCATATCCTCGAGTTCAAGCAAGATGCACAGGTATGTGCTAATAGACTGAGTTCACGGGATCACACTACCTCTAAGAACAAACCTGGGTGAACAGGCTTGTCAGGACTTGAGTTGGAGATTCCTATCGTGGTGTGTAAGATAAGAATTTTCTACCCCGACCAGAGTGTGTGAAATGTGTTTAATGGTTGTCTGTGGGTACCATGTCCCAGAGGTCAAGCAAGATCTACAAGTCTGTAC
>NC_049981.1:382225-399121 GCF_000003815.2 Branchiostoma floridae | reverse complement strand
TAAGGACGTATACATTGGTACATGATACACTCAAGGTCCATATACGTAACTGGTCCATACAGAAACAGATCGACCTTAAAACACTTTCTTCAGCGACAATTGCAACAGGGAAAAGAACAATACAACAGCAATCAGCTAGGAATATGAAGCTACTTTGATAGTTGGGAATTGCCTTTTTAACTTGTAGGGAAAAATTGACTAAATTGTTATTGTTTCTTATTTTCAATTGCATACAGATATCGATGACTGTGCCTCTTCTCCTTGTGAAAACGGCGGGTATTGTTCCGATCAGCACAACTCCTACTCGTGTTCCTGTCGGTCTGGATGGCAGGGAGACAACTGTGAACAGGGTAAGAGGTTATCAAAACTTTCCTTTTTTAACACAACTAAATTTATATTTTCCAGCCAATAATTAACTGGTCCCCATGAAAGTTTGCATGCTTTGCGCAGAAAATACGTTCTCCTTCCCAACACCAACTGTGTGAAGAAACCGGGTGCCAGTTGGCCATCATGCTGTCGTAAAACGTGTTGCACAAAAGAATCTTGAACGCATATTCAGTGGAATAAGACTTTGGGAAAAGGTAATGACAAATTATTGTGAATAAGACGTCGATGAGTAGATCTATAGTGATGTAACTGTCATATGCGCAAAAATTCCCATCAAAATTTAGTCTAAGCTCTTCAAAAGTTCTGGTCTATACCATACAAAAGCTAACGAGAATCAGTTAACAGTGCAAATGATACAAAATGTTCTTACTCAATATCAGTGTTGAAATTCGTATGTTGAGCTATCGCTATCTAAATCCATTAGCAAACATATGACCTAATCACTTACCGGCCTACTAAATGATTTACTATATACGCAGGTCCAGAGCGTGGTGCACGCGAGTGCACTGCACTAAGCCAGGTATGTATTCAAGTCCGTATGAAGTCCGCATGGAATTCTTTGCCTCAGGTACTAGGTCACTGGAAATATAGCAGAAATTATTACATTATATCATGCCAGAGGAGTTAGCTGGCCGAGGAGTATGGTTTGCGACCTAGCTAACTCCTTTGTCATGTTATCTGCTATATCTATCCAATTTTTATAATTTGTCCAGCGCCCCGTGGAGCCTGGTAGAGACTAAGACTTCCATACGGACCTCATACGGACTTGTATGTATACGCACGTCTGGATCCACATTTGGTCATGGAACGTATGGTTTGATACAAATGTTTTGTGCTCTGTTCCCTTTCGTCTCATCTAGACATAAACGAGTGCCTCACATATCCCTGTAACAGCGGCTACACCTGCCAGAATCACCCCGGTCATTACGTCTGCGTTGCTAGAGGTATCTTTCGGGTTATCAGTAGATCGAAAAGTGGAAAAATCGCCTAGTTTATAGTAATCGAAAAAGTGCCTACTTCAATTTGTTCATAGTAATAATAGATAAATAACATCGTTTAATTTGTTCATTATAATCGATTAATCACTTAGTTTTATTTCTTCCTAATAATCATTATTGACATATGCATCTTTTTAAGTATAGCGACTTTCGTAAGGCCATGGACTTCTGTAACTTTACATGCAGACGAAGTAGCGGATGTACATCGATTAATATGAAGGAGTCTAATGCATATGTAATGTTGTAACAGTTTTTTTATCGCGACATTAGGAAAATCCTATGGATTTTCAAATCTCTGGTCACATATTTTCAATGTTTAATGATTATTTGGTCATGAAAAATATGAAGCTAATATGATTGTAATGTTTCTTACGATGTTCAGGTTTGCATCTGCTGAGGGACTGGACAGCCGGATCCATCTGCAATCCTGAGTCCTGTGCCGACGGCTGGACTTGTGAAGCCCGGGAGCGAGGCTATGCCTGCCTGTCGAACCAGTAACAACCACTCTGCCCAAGCCTTCTGACCAAAGTCACAGAAACAGCACATGTGACAGGTCAGATCGTTTAGGTGGAATGTGCAAAGACATGCCATGTCATGCCGCATGAATAAAAGTTTTGAAATCAGATATACCGATTATGCTTCAATCATTTCACTAGTGCTGTTGTTTTTCCCACCGAATGCTGTATGCAGATGTTTCTTTTAGTACTAGGCATAAGAATAGAAGGAAATGACTTGCTTTATCTGAACCATTCAAAAGTGAGATCGAACGGACAAAACATGAAAACGGCTAACAACAATGAGTGATATGACGGAATTCAAACTGAACGCATGCCCCCAGGATTTATCTGTATGGATAATGATTCCATGACAATATAGTTTTGTACTTAAAAAAATCTCTTTGATAGCCTGAGTAATCTATGGCCTTGGTTAGTAGAATACTGTTGCCTTCGAAGTGTAGTCTACTAACGTTATAGTTGTTGTTTACAACAAGTAAACTACAGTAGTATACTACACATTACTAGTATTTTGTCTACTCAAAAACTACCCACCTAACAAATATCATCAAAAGCTTCTTACATTATACACAACTATGTCCACAGCCACTCCTTCAAAGCACAACCAAAAACACAACCTCCTTGCTGAAGGTAATAATAATGTCATTTGTAGAAGATTACATAAATAAAACAATGTATCTGGAAGATGACCATTGTTTTCATGTTAGACGTGTTTTGGAGGTGCATGATGTTGTATTTACATAATTGACAATGTATATTCTTAAATTTCAAACGATATGGCGTCAAAAGTACAAAGTATGCGTGTATAGATGCCATAGTAAAAACCGTCGACTGACATTTGAGTGCCAAAAATTAATTAGTTACGTTTCTATAAGGCTTGAAAATTATTTGACTCAAAAGTCGGGGACTCGGAATGCTCACTATGTTACAAAGTGTGCGTACTTTTATTACTTGTTTATTATCGAAGAAGCCGTCGACGAAAAGTAGCAAGCCCTTTGGCTGCTAAAAATCACTTAGTTACGTTAAGGCTTAAAGACTATTGGGATACTAGTATGTCGAACTTTAGTATTTTAGTATGTCGCGTATTTGGGCATTCCCTAATTTGGGAAGTCGTAGTTCATGCTAACCCCAGTGGGGAGAAGAAAAGACCAATTGTAATGAATCGTTACTTTACCTGCCATGCAACACGCAATGTAAACTAATGACGACTTCAGTGTCCCTGAAACGACATTGAGGTCATGTCAAGTAGTGGATAGGGCACGACCACAAATGTCAGAAATCAATACTCGTGTTTTGACAAGTTTTTTCCTGCCAGATGGTCAAGTTCCACGTACAAAGGTTAGTGTACCTATGTCGTCATATGCGTTTTTTTGGTCAAACTTTCTTGTATGTCCATGACAGTTTGTTCTCTCAGTTTTTGTCTGTATGTCTGTCTATGTCTCTGCCTGCCTGTCTGTGTGCGTTTGTTTGTTTGTTTGTGTTTGTGTTTGTGATTGTGTTTGTGCGCGCGTGCGAGAGCGTTCGGGTTTTCGCATATTTTACTAGGGTCAGATGTACGTTGGAACATAATAATTTACATTGGTCTGAAGAAATGACCTGTCACATGTCAGTAAGGGCGTTCACCTGTACCACTAGATTGGCACCACCAATCATGTAGCACCAAATCCAAGATAAGACAACAATACTACCGGACAAGGAAACTAAAATAGCTCACAAAGTTCAACAAACACGTCTATGACGCAGCAACAATAACCTTAGGTCGTGGAACCTGACCATCTGGCAGGAAAAGGCCTTGAAAAAAAGTATAAATGATGGTGAATACATGATAGAGGTAGATTCATCAGAAGAAGATATTGGAGACATTGTCAAAGCGCTGGCAAAGATGTTGTTTCCAGTAACATTGGTCCTGTGTCTGTGTAGTATGCAGGCCGCCGGACTTCGTGAGTATTGATATACTGTAAATGCAGACGTGTTGACGGTGGCTTTAAGGTTTTCTCGGTGACTGCTTTACCATGAACATGAAGCCACCGCCAATTGTTTGTTCTGTCTTTTTCCTACCTAATCCATCGTCTGTACGTTACGTGTACGTACTATAAATTGTGCAGTATTATATGTAGGAGGCCTGTTACGATGAAAGTGCACAAATTGAAGATCGGATACATCTTAACATTAAATCACATTTTTATCAAGAAGTGATACTTATTGAAATATACTCGCTGTATATACAGTATACTCGCTGGCCGCGACAATGTTCAATACGGGTGTTCCGAACCAGGCGATTAATTGGGTTCTCACAAGCGAATGACGTTCAACTGTTATCACATGGGCTTACATAGCATAATTCGAACTAAAGGTGCGCTCCTACCACACTTGCGTCACTGCGGGGTTCGTTCACTGCGTCACTGTTTTGTCATTTTCTCCGATTTTTTTTATAATTTAGATATTGTGTAATACGTAAAAGTATGACTTAGATGACGACAAATACACAAAAAGAAAGAAAATTCGTTCTTTGTCTCTGAAATTCGTTGAGTATCTTTCGAACCGCAAGCTAGCTTGACACAAGTGCAACAACTTCCAATATCGGCGTTGCCTATAATACGAATATCGGATTCAGACGTTAGAATTGCTGTTGCAAATTGTTAAAAAACACCAAGTTGTCTCAACGTTTGACACATTTTTCTCGGGTGGGATGACATTACAAAATACAACACGGTGTATTCCTCATCACCGTCGGGTCTCGAACAGTTGGTCGTCGGGCGATCCAAACCGTGGTGAGGCTGTTACCTCCACAATTGTACTGAATTGTAATCCTCCATTATAAAAGAATGACAATAGCTGAATACCTCATTGATTTGTACTCATTTATGGCTGAAGACGTCTGGTGGTTGTTTTTCAGCGGTAAAGACGTACCATCAGGAGGCTGACATGATACAGATGGACATGACAGTTGATCGTGGTGTCAGCATCAGTGAGGCCGAGGATGACAAGGTTTGGCATTTTGAAAACTTTGCGGCCATTTAGCTTTCTATTGTTATAATTATATTTCACTCAATATAGCACAGTACGGAGTCGGAGGAAAATATACTGTTATATTTTTCACTCCATATAACAGTGTATCTATCCACCACAAGTTTGAAGTTATTTAGACAAGTCTTACTCAAGTTATGTTGCTTTGATTTTAACTTCTGGGATATATTCGCCTAATTTGCATTAATTTGTATAAAGAGCCATAGATCGACGATATTCCACCTGGACTATATAAAACGTACATTAGGATAATCAGTAGACCCCAAGCTTTCATTCCATGGTAGCGGACTGACTATGTGAATGGTGGACCTTTTTTCAGGTTTCTCCACGACTACTGAGCCCCATCGCCAACGGGCAAGGCAATCGGCTGTACTTAACGGGATTGGAGCGTAGGAGGCAGTACGGCTGCAGCGTAAATGACGTTAATTGCGATGTAACAACCAATAGCTTTCCCGGGAAACGGTCATCCCAACGATCGCGAGCCCCCCTGAACAGCCGGCTGGGACTGGAGCGAAGGAGGCAGTACGACTGCAGCCCAAATGACGTTAATTGCGATGTTGGAGGCAATGGCTTTCCCGGGAAACGGTCATCCCAACGAGACCCCCTGAACGGTCAGTTCAAGAGGTGGCCGCTACTCAGTCTTATTAGAAACGGCCAATTCAAGAGGTCCACGTTTCTGAATCCTGTCGACAACAAGCAGATCAAGGGGCCAAACTCCGACGCAGTCTTGGCTTACAATTCCGCTATCACAAACGACGAGGTCGATTCGGCCCTCAGTGACATCTTGGAGCTAGAGGGGGAGTGAGCCGAAAAGGCGTTTGATGAGGATGTGAGGTATCATCCTCGTACTCTACGCTTGGTACTTCCTGGGGTTATTTAATTCACTTCAAGCTGAGCAAAATAAACTCCATACAGAATTCACAGTTGTCATTTTGCTTTGTGTTGGTCTGAATTACCTTAGATCATAAGTTGTGTGAGCGCACCACTGTGTGTTGTGTTGATCTGTTCATAGCTGACGTACTCATAGTTTCTGTGCTGTCTACGTTTGCGTTACACCAGATATCTTTGTTATTCATGTGATCATTCTGCCTATAACCCAAATATATTTTCAGACACTGAATGTCCTGTAGGCATAACCTACATTTCCCGTTGCACGCGCAAGGTCGTGAACTGTTTAATTTTTTCAAGGAAATGATGTGACTTTTATGTAAATTAATTCTATCTTATTAACTTCATAGACAAATTTCTAATTTAACTGTGATTACTAATACCTTAAAAAATATCGGTATTTTTCAGGCGTGCGTGTGTGTGTTTGACTTACAAACTGTACAGACGGATATTTTTGACCAGAATAACTTGGGAACCTCAGAAAAAAATTTGATGAATGATGATTGGAAGAAGAAAGTCAAGATCAGTTTGGGCCCCCTGCTGTGTGACCTTGGTACTGCAGATGACGTCCGGTTTTATATCTTATGTCCTGAACATGGCATAGTGGTTTTCTAGCAGATAGCCTTTGATGTAATGTAGCAATTTTGTAGGATTGCAGCGTGTGTCAGCATGGAGCGTACGATCTGTTTAACGTCAAAACTAACATAGAACTATGTCTCACTCCATATACAGGTTTGAATATGCACAGGGGCGGATCAAACCCACCCGTGTGCGATCCTGAATCATGTACCGACGACTTAACTTTGTTAATTAAAGAATAGATTTTTTTTCCTTCAGAAAAAGTTTACTCCTATATTTTCCAATCAGCTATTTAAATGAGGCCTTAAATGGTGCGCTTTATGTTAAATATATCGACTTTTTATTAAGTTTCAAATGCTGCATGTATTGAATTTCCGTGATTTCCAAATATGGCACATATTTAAAACTTCATAGAACGCAGTGTCCCATGCCCTGCCTTTTTTGAAATGTCCTAAATTGTAGATCCCAGCCCTATGGACAAACAGATGGTGTCCTCACGGTGCATGATGATGTATTTACATAATTGACAATGTATTCTTAAATTTCAGTCGATACAAAGTATGCGTGTATAGATGCCATAGTAAAAATCGTCGACAGACATTTCAGTGCCAAAATTATGTGACTCGAAAGTCGGGTTACTTGGAATGCTCACTATATTACAAAGTCTGCGTTACTTTTATTACTTGAATATTATCGAAGAAGCCGTCGACGAAAAGTAGCAAGCCATTTGGCTGCTAAAAATCACTTAGTTACGTTACTATAAGGCTTAAAAACTATTGGGATACTAGTATGTCGAACTTCGCGTATCTGGGCATTCCCTGATTTGGGAAGTCGTAGTTCATGCTAACCTCACTGGGGAGAAGAATAGACCAATTGCAATCGTTACTTTACCTGCCATGCAACATAATGTAAACTAATGACGACTTTAGTGTCCCTGAAACGACATTGAGGTCATGTCAAGTAGTGGATAGGGCACGACCACAAATATCAGAAATCAATACTCGTGTTTTGACAAGTCTTTTCCTGCCAGATGGTCAAATTCCACGCCCAAAGATTATTGTATCTATGTCGTCATAGGCGTTTTTTTGGTCAAACTTTCTTGTTTGTCCATGACAGCTTGTTCTCTCAGTATGTGTTTGTATGTCTGTCTGTGTCTCTGCCTGTCTGCCTGTGTGTGTTTGTTTGTTTGTGTGTGCTTGTGTGTGTGTGTGTGTGTGCGCGTTCGAGAGCGTTTGAGTTTTCGCATATTTTACTAGGGTCAGATGTACGTTGGAACATAATAATTTACCTTGGTCTGAAGAAATGACCTGTCACACGTCAGTAAGGGCGTTCACCTGTACCACTAGATTGGCACCACCAATCATATCAGCAAATCCAAGATAAGACAACAATACTACCGGACAAGGAAACTAAAATAGCTACCAAAGTTAAACAAACACGTCTATTACCCAGCGACAATAACCTTAGGTCGTGGAAATTGACCATCTGGCAGGAAAAGGCCTTGAGAAAAAAGTATAAATGATGGTGAATACATGATAGAGGTAGATTCATCAGAAGAAGATATTGGAGACATTGTCAAAGCGATGGCAAAGATGTTGTTTCCAGTGGCATTAGTCCTGTGTCTGTGTAGTATGCAGGCCGCCGGACTTCGTGAGTATTGATATACTGTAAATGCAGACGTGTTTTCGATGGCTTCATGGTTTTCTCGGTGATTGCTTTACCATGAACATGTAGCTACCGCCAATTGTTTGTTCTGTCTTTTTCCTACCTAACCCATCGTCTGTACGTTACGTGTACGTACTATAAATTGTGCGGTATTATATGTAGGAGGCCTGTTACGATGAAAGTGCACAAATTGAAGATCGGATACATCTTAACATTAAATCACATTTTTATCAAGAAGTGATACTCATTGAAATATACTCGCTGTATATACATTATACTCGCTGGCCGCGACAATGTTCAATACGGGTGTTCCGAACCAGGCGATTAATTGGGTTCTCACAAGCGAATGACGTTCAACTGTTATCACATGGGCTTACATAGCATAATTCGAACTAAAGGTGCGCTCCTACCACACTTGCGTCACTGCGGGGTTCGTTCACTGCGTCACTGTTTTGTCATTTTCTCCGATTTTTTTTATAATTTAGATATTGTGTAATACGTAAAAGTATGACTTAGATGACGACAAATACACAAAAAGAAAGAAAATTCGTTCTTTGTCTCTGAAATTCGTTGAGTATCTTTCGAACCGCAAGCTAGCTTGACACAAGTGCAACAACTTCCAATATCGGCGTTGCCTATAATACGAATATCGGATTCAGACGTTAGAATTGCTGTTGCAAATTGTTAAAAAACACCAAGTTGTCTCAACGTTTGACACATTTTTCTCGGGTGGGATGACATTACAAAATACAACACGGTGTATTCCTCATCACCGTTGGGTCTCCAACAGTTGGTCGTCGGGCGATCCAAACCGTGGTGAGGCTGTTACCTCCACAATTGTACTGAATTGTAATCCTCCATTATAAAAGAATGACAATAGCTGAATACCTCATTGATTTGTACTAATTTATCACTGAAGATATCTGATGTTTTCTTTTGTACAGCGGTAAAGACGCACCTTCAGGAGGCTGACATGATACAGGTCGACATGACAGTTGATCGTGGTGTCAGCATCAGTGAGGCCGAGGATGACAAGGTTCGGCATTTTGAAAAGCAATTTAGCTTTTATAATTATATTTCACTCAATATAGCACAGTACGGAGTCGGAGGAAAATATACTGTTATATTTTTCACTCCATACAACAGTGTATCTATCCACCACAAGTTTGAAGTTATTTAGACAAGTCTTACTCAAGTTATGTTGCTTTGATTTTAATCTGGGATATAATCGCCTAATTTGCATTAAATTTGTATAAAGAGCCATAGATCGACGATATTCCACCTAGACTATATAAAACGTACATTATAATAATCAGTAGACCCCAAGCTTTCATTCCATGGTAGCGGAGTGACTATGTGAATGGTGGACCTTTTTTCAGGTTTCTCCACGACTACTGAGCCCCATCGCCAACGAGGAAGGCAATCGGCTTTACTTAACGGGATTGGAGCGTAGGAGGCAGTACGGCTGCAGCGCTAATGATGCTGATTGCGATGTACAAGGCGGTGGCTTTCCCGGAAAACGGTCATCCCAACGATCGCGAGCCCCCCTGAACAGCCGGCTGGGACTGGAGCGAAGGAGGCAGTACGGCTGCAGCCCAAGTGACGTTAATTGCGATGCTGGTGGCAATAGCTTTCCCGGGAAACGTTCATCCCAACTAGACCCCCTGAACGGTCAGTTCAATAGGTGGCCGCTACTCAGTCTTATTAGAAACGGCCAATTCAAGAGGTCGACGTTCCCAAACCCTGTCGACAACGAGCAGATCAAGGGGCCAAAGTCCGACGCAGTCTTGGCTTACAATTCGGCTCTCACAAACGACGAGGTCGATTCGGCCCTCAACGACATCTTGGAGCTAGAGGGGGAGTGAGCCGAAAAGGCGTTTGATGAGGATGTGAGGTATCATCCTCGTATCCAGCGCTTGGTACGTCGTGGGGTTATTCAATCCACTTCAATCTGAGCAAAATAAACTCCATACAAAATTCACAGCTGTCATTTTGCTTTGTGTTTGTTGATCTCAATTACCTTAGAACATAAGTTGTGTGAGTGAGCCACTATGAGTCACTGATTTACCATTCCTTCAAATACAAAGTAGCATGGATCTGATCATGAAAGAAGACATACACTTAGTAATATTTGGGACGTACCAAATTTCGGCTAACCTCACAGAATTACCTGTCTACAGTCACTTCCAGGACGTCTTGTTCTTACACTAATTCTAAAACAATATATCAGCTCATGTATAAGACATTTAGCAGCAGATAATGTTCGTATGAAAAATGTAAAATAGCACCTGCTGACCTAAAACATAAATTTGTACGGTCTGAAAAAGGCACTTTATGCCGCCATCTTGTTTCGGGTTGCCATCTTGTTTCGGGTGTTAAGGCTGCAGTACCACCATGGATTACTAGTCGACGCTCTTTTTTTTAGTAAAATGAAATGAACGGTTACTGAAGTGATATTTTGTTATTTCTTACTTAGACAAGAACGAGTGTGCCACAGTCACCTGTAACGTCGGTTACGTCTGCGTCAATCATCCCGGTCATTACGTTTGCGTTCCACGAGGTATCTTTTTATTGAGGTTTCTTTATTCTGTCAATAAACCCAATATGCATAATACGAATGTTCTGTTTAAGGCTGACCAACGATGCCCCGTGCACTGTTTTAGCATTTTTTTCTTTGGTGATGATAAATGTGATATGTCAACTACTGGTTTGGAAGTATTATCAAATTGTATTCCTTTCTATTTATTAAATTTATGAACATAATGTAGGTATTTTTTGCTTTGTGTGTGACTGACAGACTAGATATGTTTACGGACATTTGTGTTGATATATAATGATTGGTGCGATTTTGGTGTGACCTTGGTACTGCATAAGAGCGTTGAACTTCGGTTTTATTTCATATGTCCTGAACACGCTATACTGTTTTTTTTTTTTTTTTAGAAGATAGCCTTTGATGTAATGTAACAGTGTTTACAGCTTGTGTCGTAACGGGAGGTGCGTTTTTAAAATCTGTTTAGCGTTGCAACTAACATAGAAGTATGTCTCAATCCATATACAGGCTTGAATCTGGGCAGGGGCGGATCTAACCTGCCCGCCTGCAGTCCTAGATCCTGTGCCGACGGCTGGACTTGTGAAGCCCGGGAGCGAGGCTATGCCTGCCTGCCCAACCAATAACAATGGCTCTGGTTGGCCAAATCCTTCTGACCAACGTCACAGAAACAACATCTGTGATTGGTAAAGTCGCTCAGGTGGAAGATGCAAACACATGAAAGTTTTGAAATCAAACATGCTGAGCATGCTTAATTCATTTCACTCAGCTCAGATGTTACATTGAAGATGTTAGGCCATCCGACAACTACTTTTTCCTATTTAGTACACAAGAAACAAAACAACGTTAAACCAATATTGCGTCATCATTTAACACCCGTTTATTCTTCCAGAAGAAATTTTTTCGCAGTTCATCATGATCACATTGATCAAATCTGATCCCTACTTGGTTTACCATACAAAAAGTTGAGTATACAAAAACATTTTAATTGCACAGTAAAAAAAAATAAGACATTGCAAAAAAAGGTTGCTTTCCGAATTATCTTACAATGCTTATTAATTTTGAATCATAAGTAGATCATTTGCATTAATAGTTCTGGTTTACAGAAGTACCCTTTGCCCCAACTGGGCTAATCTTCCAGGGTTAAAAAGAACACATGATAATTATATGCATGCAAATTTATATTATGTTTAGTTGAATGTATAGGATATTGTTTACATCAATGTGTAAACTCATTAATGTTTTATGTCTTATCGTTGCTGTTAATGATTAGTGGTATTTTTGCAAGAGTCCATGTAGAGAGTCAAGGGGTGGATCTTACTGGGTTGCTTCACATTCTGTATGTAGTGTTCAGAGCTTGAGGTTTGTACATACCTGCTGTAGGTTCTACATTAATATAAGTTACAAACACAGGCAAGAAATATGGTAGCAGGAAACATCTTACGCCTACCTAGAGAACGACAACCACGATAACATGAAACAAGAGAAGAAAAAAAAGAACATATTGAAGACCAGACTGTCACATGTCGCCCTCAAATGTACCCAAAGGAATCGAACGTAAGAAAGGATAGAGCGAAAAAGATCTTGAACCAGCTTAGCTTACTGAAGAGCTATTTTAACACCGGTTGTGACAGAAAAGACATACGTCTTGTACAATGTATACATGTTCCTTGTACCGAGTAAATTCTCCTCGCTCTTTTCAACATTATGAACAGTGGGCCACGGCTTCAAGTCCTGTCCCGAGTACTAAGTCGCTTTCCAGTCGCTTTCCAGTACGTCGGGTGAGCGACAAGAGCTGGGGATCGATCGCGAACTCACAAAGTCTTAGTCCATTGGCGGGATCACTTACCACTTGACAGGTATAGATATCCTCTTACCAGTTCTTAGGGACATGGTGAATGCCGATGGAGTCAAAAGTGAAGTCTATGGGGTTAATCGACCTTGAGATTGCCCGGCCAGCCCAGGAATAGGAGCGAAATGGCTGGATGAAATTTGTTTCATGTTCGTTTGAACCTTTGCATTGTTATCCATAAGATGAGGGATAAGGTAAAGTTGAGACAAAATAGGGCAAAGCTAAATATGTCGTAGCTTTATTTTCCAGTCCGATCAAAGAAGATAACATAGAAAGAATTACACCTAACACGGGACTCTTGAAGGCATGAGAAGGTCCGATTTCCCCTGAAGGAGACTGAAAGTACTAGATGAAACACATGATGCCTATCTATATATTATATAGATGAGGGAAGTGTACATGTTAAGGGTGATAAAAGCACAACGTATCATTGCCGATGTCAAATGTGCGATTATATCCCTCCGTCAGACTTTTATCATAGAACGCAAACAACAAGCGTAGGCAAAAGTGAGTTGAGTATTGTGTGTGCGAGTTTGTGTGTGTCTGTCCTCCTGACCATGCGCAGAGCACATGTGTGTGTGTTTGTCTGTACCTGAGTCTGTTAGTGTGTGGTTTAGCGACTTCTTCAAGCACAGTACAGCCTTATTGTACTTTTGTCTTCGGAGTTGGAAGTGTACAAAGGCACTGTGGATAAGTGGACTAAGAAGCTTTGACTGATTGCAATGTTTGGTTTTTGTTGAGCACGTCACGAGTGATTAATTCCAGCGTAATAGGTATGCGTACTGGCCCTGTAAGCTGAAAGTAAATGTTTCTGTTGTCGCCGAAGATCAAAACCTGTCTTGAGACCTATTCTCATCAGCATATAAAAATCTTGGGTAGTTTTGTAGCAGAGCCGGTTGCACCCGCCGCTACCTCCGTATCACATGCGGTCGTCAACAGCCTACGGGTAAGGGCGATTTGTTCACTGTCCTGATGCTCCGATGTTCCCCTCTACGTCCACAGCGTCCAATGTTGCCATGCGTATTTCTTTAGCAGAGCCGGTTCCACCTACCGTCGCATCTGTTCCCCCTGCGGCGGTCGGCAAATGGCTGGCAGAAGTGGTTGCTCCATTGTTCTGCTCAGGTCCACCCAAGCCCAAGCGTGCCTTGATCGCAGACAGTCCACCAGACCTGACAATATAAACCACAAAAGCAAACACGACTACGGCAGACGCTATCACGAGACCAACGGTTAGCCAGACCTGGCCAGCTCCCCAACTGTCGGCTTCTTTCGTGTAGTTTGTGAAGTACTGCAGTATGCACTCCCCACAGATGGATGCTGTTGCGTTCAGTATGGCCACCTGCTCTGCTGGGCAGGACACGTTAGAACTCAACAAGTGGACACTACCATTGGGAAGGACACGGAACTCTTCAGCCGTGAACGTCAAAGCGAGTTCGCTACAGTTTTGTAAGGGGCTAGTCATGTTTGATGAGCCACCGCTTCTGTGGGCGGACGAAGAGATCCTACATGTGTCTGCAAACGGGTCGTATAAAGTGCCAGAGGGACACTGATTGGGACTGTTTTCATCACCCCCATAGGCATTAAAGTTGAACAGATTAGATAGTGAAAGTGTTAAGGGACAGTTCGAGAGGCAGTAAAGGCGTGATATGACAAAAGTATATTTACAGAATAGATTTGTGGTTGCCGCCATTGAAAGTCGTTCACAAAGAGCACAGTGTACATTTTTGTAAGTCTTATATCCGCTGTCTACCGGAAAACTATAGGACCTACAGGCAGCGAAGTCACAATTCTCATTGGAAACCTCGGTCGGGATCCAGAGACATCGCCTCACATGCGACGTGTCTGATGGTATAAATACAAGCCTGTTCGTTCCGAAGCAATCTTTGCCACTGTCAATGATTCTGTTGTACACTTGTGAATCTTTATGAGCATGTGAAGACAAGTTAAGTAGTCCAGAACACTCAACTTGGGACTCCCAAACAGACACATGTGCCAGAGAGACATTGTTACAAATTGCACAGAATATGTTTCTATAGGGGACTGCAGTTGATCCAGCTTGAACACGTCCCGAATTATCTTCCACGGGCATCCGGTAGACCAGGTCACTCGGGTTGAAGGGGTCCGCTTGTTTTAAACACTGATCTCTTGTGACGTCATCTGTCCACTCGCCAGGGCAGTCAGCAACCATCCAATAGGACTCTTTCTCTGCAGGGTTACTATCACCTCCCTTAGAAAAGCCTGGCACGCACTTCCATTTGAGACGATGATGATCAGATGGTGTTTGAGCTGAGCTGCTTTCACTGAGGCGGGTGATGAAAAGGCGTATACTAAGTAGTGATCTACAATGATTACAGTAACCCAATCTTGATGGGTGGGTGAGGGTCGTTCGGGTCTCCATCCCAACTTCTACGTAGTAATATGTCCTCGTAACAGCTTATGCTATGACTATCAAAATTACTGGTTATCTCCAAAACTTATACACCTTATAACTTTAGTCCAATAAGAGGTGAGGATTCTCTGTCACCATAGTGAGCAATGATGTTATCGTGTATTTCCATCGTAAATAGTGAGTTCATGCAATTATTCATATAATAATGAGATTAACATTTTGTAGTAGTCAATGCGCCACCCCCGCCACACACACACACACACACACACACACACACACACGTATATACACACACACGTATACACACACACACACATACACACAAACACACACTTACACACATACATGTATAATCAAACACACGCATATACACATACATACACACACACACACACATACGTTAACACGCACGCACACACACACACACACACACACACACACACACACACACACACATAAACATTATACACTCACACAAATTCACCCCCCCCCCCCACGCACACACACACCTATGAGGGCTACTGGAAGCACGGTTTAGTCAGGCTAGTACAGATCTACTTACATGAAGTCCTCGCAGCAGTCGCCGAAAAAGGTGCAGTCGTTGTCACAATAACAGAGTCTATGCTGTTGTTGCTCGAAACAGGTGTACTCTTCATTGCAGCGCAGTAAGAAAGGATCTAAGAAAGGATATGAGAAAGATAATTAAGACGAATTGAAGATTACCGGTAAGACAAAACGTCCCAAACTTTCGTCTTTGTTGTGCACCAATGAGAGAATGTATTTTCCTTAGTATCGTAAAGTTTGAGCATTCACGATACACTTTACCAGTTTGAGCATTCACGATACACTTTACCCATCTTTAGTTGACGGGTGATGATGACGATTCTTTAAATGATGCTTTATAATCGTACAATTGAGCACATGTATATCTCCACATGTGAACTAATACACCCGGCTAGGTTTGTAAGAAATGGACCGAAAATAAGAAACATCTGACCAAATATTCATGACGGTAGAGACAAGGGGAGTTGGCTGGTTCTACTCATAACATAATCAGTGACCTGTCAAATGATAATTGAGTAAGTAATCGTGAGAGTCCATCATTAGCGAGTGACTGAACGAGTGAGTGAATGTCAAACACATCTGGTGAGAATCTGTTTTGATCATGTCGGCACCAAGCTCAGCGATAAAAGGAAGAAACACTATAAGATTAGCAGATCAGATAGAATGAAGGGCCGGGACAGACTGGCGAGGATGTGGCAGTATAGATTAAACATCGTTCCTCGGCCTTGGTAACTCTTGTGATCTTTCCAACTGTCCTATGCGCTACATTTGCTCAAGTCCTCTTACCAGCACACTCCATCACGTCGCAGTAGTCCCACCTCCGCGACTCATCCGTTGTGTAGCACCAGGGCCGCTCCTTGTTGTCAGGGTTACGACAGAAGTTCTCCTCCAGGCCTGCATCAGGATGAGCCTGTGGTGTGTGGGGATGGCTGTGTGGGGACTGGGAGTCCCATCTCTGACACACCCGGTATCCTGCCCTGTACAGATATACGGTATATAAACGTGTAAAGAGTCTGTGGTGTGTGGGGATGGCTGTGGGGGGACTGGGAGTCCCATCTCTGACACACCCGGTATCCTGCCCTGTACAGATATACGGTATATAAACGTGTAAAGAGCCAGTGGTGTGTGGGGATGACTGTGGGGGGACTATGAGTGCCTTCTCTGACACACCCGGTCCCCTGCCCTGTACAGATATACGGTATATAAACGTGTAAAGAGCCTGTGGTGTGTGGGGATGACTGTGGGGGGACTGGGAGTCCCATCTCTGACACACCCGGTTTCCTGCCCTGTACAGACATACGGTATATAAACGTGTAAAGAGCCAGTGGTGTGTGGGGATGACTGTGGGGGGACTATGAGTGCCTTCTCTGACACACCCGGTCCCCTGCCCTGTACAGATATACGGTATATAAACGTGTAAAGAGCCTGTGGTGTGTGGGGATGACTGTGGACTGGAGTCCCATCTCTGACACACCCGGTCTCCT